>NC_084738.1:31929563-32059563 GCF_033978785.1 Entelurus aequoreus
TATATATATATATATATATATATATATATATATATAGATATACATATGTATATATATATATATATATATACATATATATATATATATATATATATATATATATATATATGTATATATGTATATGTATATAAGTATATATGTATATATATATATATATATATATATATATATATATATATATATATATATATATATATATATATATATGTATATCTATATATATACACATATGTATATATATATATATATATATATATATATATATATATATATATATATATATATATATATATATATATATATATATATATATATATATATATATATATATATATATATGTATATATATATATATATATATAAATAATTTTATAGCTTCCTCCCACCTCCAAAGACATGCACCTGGGGATAGGTTGATTGGCAACACTAAATTGGCCCTAGTGTGTGAATGTGAGTGTGAATGTTGTCTGTCTATCTGTGTTGGCCCTGCGATGAGGTGGCGACTTGTCCAGGGTGTACCCCAAGACACCGAAAGGGATAAGCGGTAGAAAATGGATGGATTTTAAAGACAGAAAAACATCTTTAAACTTTACAAAAACCCAAGTGCTCCGGTACAACATCCCCTCTATATCCCCCCACTTCGATGCCCCCGCCAATTAGTTCCAACTGCAATAACACTCCCTTTCTCTCTTTAATTACCAATGTTCTTGGCAAGAACGGAAACTAATAAACTAAATAGCTGTCGAGAGTTGACATCACGGCAACCACTCAACCTGTACGATGAGTTCTAAAAGTAGTGCTATCCAAAGTTCGACCGTGGCTTGTTTTTTATAACGAGAACAAAGAAGAAATCATTTTATATTTTTGACGTCACAAAGTACGTCAAAATAATAAAGCGACCGGGAAGGACTCAATAAGTAATAAAAAAAGAAGTAGCTACATTTTGAATGCATGTGGTTTCTGCTGGCATGTGGGCCTCTACACTGGGACCTTTTGCCAAAAATGATTAAGCAACAGGAGCACTCAATGTGCAGACGTCTGCCAAGACTTAACATTTGTCACCTGCAAAATCAATGAGTAAAAAGCTGCTATCCAGCAATAATCTTAATAGCTTTAAGAAATTAAAGTTCCATTCTTCTTGAGGGAACAGAGTGTAATAAAACTCTACATGAGTGCAACAAATTAAAACCGGCTCGGGTTAGATTTTGCAGCTATACAGGTGGAAAGGTGGCATTTGAGTCAGAATGCGCAAAGTGGTTTAATCGAGCTTCTGATCCTTTAAACGTACAGCAAACATTTTAATGACATCATCAACGTGTGGATTTCCACTATAATACGCAAAGGATTAACAATGTCAGGAAAGAAGTTCCATCCATCCATCCATTTTCTACCGTTTGTCCCTTTCGGGGCTACGGGGATCGTTGCATATCAAAATAAACAAAACCATGCTGTGATTGTAAAGAGAGCTCATGGTACAGTACATCCACTCTGTCCTCTTGAGTTAATAAAGAATACGTTCAAATATAGCCAAAGAACGCTGAAGAGTCTCAAGGGTGCATTCACAGCCATGTTTCATTATGCAAGCTGCATGCTTCACCAGCATCTGGGAAAGTCTTTGACATTTTATTGACGTTAGCTGGGTGTTTTAGAGCTGGACTCTGTAATTAATTGAGAAAAAGCATTCCAAATGTATATACCTACTTTTTTGTCGTAGTGACGCAAGTAACTGCTTCATCCCAATTACACGTTTAGTAACAGTTTTTTTTGGCAAAACTAATTATCTTTAGGATCATTTGGGGTCTTTGTTGTTTGGATTGGTGATCCCAGCTTGAACAACATATAAATGTATGTTTATGTCTTTCATCTTGCTGCACTAATCACCTATGAGTCATCACAGTAGTGATGTTGTTGTCTCAACTTCAGGAGTGAACCTTGTATGTTGCATTAATATGCATCATTTACAAGATTGGGTGTACACTATTGACCGCGGGAAAATGAGTTCCCTCAAGAAATCTACTTGACTTAACGACAGTGTCTGTTTGTCTACCTGCAGTACTTAAGCTTTTGAAGATGGCGGTGGGAATGAGAGCCTTACTGGACACCGTTATGCAAGCCCTGCCACAGGTAGCCAACCACTGGACTCTTTTTTTTCTTCAGCCTCATCATTGCACCTGTCCTGGATCCGGGGACGGCTCAACGTAGAGGCAAGAGGGGGCAGAGCCCCTCAAGTAAATTCCTTGCCCCCTCAAATCAAAACGTTTGTAGTTGAGAAAATACATTTTAATATACACACAAAATGTATATATTACAACTTGACAAAATGATCTGAGACTAAAAGTTGTGAGAAACAAAATCCAACAATTATTTTCAAAATTGCAAAATTGCAAAACTTTATAGCACACGGAAAGCTGATCAACTAAACGTGTGCAAACTGGATTTCATCTCTTAAGTGAGCAGAATAAGGCGTGCAATCCATTTCGCAAAATATATGCTGATCATCAAAACAGCCACAATACTGGGAGGAGAAAATGCAAATATAATTATTTATCACACGCAACGTGTTTTATCAACACTCATCCCTGTTTTGCGAGCACTATTTTGCATTTTATTTAGTAACTGTGCAAACTGACAGTTCCACACACGGCAGCAGGATCAGTGCTCGTGCAGCATTGACAGACGATGGACAGGTGAGAATTCTCCGTCATTAGTGTATGTGTCAACATTTTTGGATGGTCTGAATTTAAACAAATTTGACATATTGTCTATTCAGCAACATCATTTTATAGCTACTAGAGGACTTAAGGGGCTGATTAAAACAAATTCAATTGATGCGTTTTGGTGTACTTTAGTTGTTTTTTTTTTAATGACGTTTGTTTTTTTCACACGGAATATATATTAATAAAATATTTCTTATAGGAAAAAAAGGTAACACTTTAGTATGGGGAACATATTCTAAGTAACACAGACTTAATTTAGAGTTATTTGGACACTAGGGGAATATATTCTAAGTAACAAAGACTTAATTTAGAGTTATTTGGTTAGGGTTAGGGTTAGGGTTAGAACGTTAGGGATAGGGTTGGGGCCATAATAAGGCCATGCAAAATAAGGCATTAATAAGTACTTAATAATGACTAATTGAGAGCCAATATGTTACTAATGTGTACGTTAATAAGCAACTAATTAATGGTGAATATGTTCCCCATTCTAAAGTGTTACCAAAAAAACTTTTTTAAGTATGCATTTTTGCGTATTGAGCGGAGTAAGTGCAGCGTCTCTCTCAAAAAATGAAAAAAAAAAAAAAAAATGGCGTCAATGGAGATGCACTGCACAAGTGCTGGTAAAATGCCCATAAAAAGTGGTAGATGTCTCCTGCATGTTTGTAAACATAGTAAAACGCCACAGGTGACGTGAATATGCAGTAAATAAGAGTGTATTCGTGGTGATGCTCCAAATAGAACAAGCAACATGCTCATTAAAATAAGTCGGTCTGCACCACTTTACAATGCACACACGCAGTCTTAGTAAATCACACGCAACACGCCCACTTATAGATTGCTCACGCTGTTTAGCGCGTGGTATTTAGATCTTAATAAATCAGGCCCATTCTGTAGCTAACAACCAAATTATATGAAAAAGTCAATGTTACTACTTAGCATAGAAATAAAGTGCTGGAGCATGATTCAGCAGTGTGTACACATGATGCCCCCATCACATTTCTGACTGCCCCCTCGTACATGGCTGCCTAGAACCGGCCGTGCCTGGATCTTTTGTATCCTACCTGAAGCTGCACAGCAATTATGCTGCAATGTGCGACAAGGCGTTTTGTGTGTTTCCTGTGAAGTCGCAGCCAAGTCGAGAGACACGTATTTGCATATTTGCATCCCTGCAGTCATTAGGAAGTGAATGTAGGTGCAAAGTTGTCGCTCCGAGTGATAGTTTGCGGGTTGGAGGGTGTTTGAGCTGGTAATACTGAGTGTGCTATGTTCACAGCATTCTTTGATAGCACCTCTGCCAATTTAATCCAGAGGGAGTTGAGAGTTCTTCCCTAAAAAAATACAGCTCACAGCTTGTCAAAATCCATATGATTAATAGATCTCCTAGTTGGGGTGCAGTTTGTTTGACAGCAAAAAAGAAATCCTAAAAATTGTTTTCACCTAAGCCAAAAATTGTGTCAGAGCTGCTAGTTCATACCACACTTGCCAGGATCAAATGTTTTTTGTTAACTTTCCATCCTTACTTGTTCTCTTTCTCTTGGCTGCTTTTTTTCCTCTCAATTCCCTACTTATTTCCTCACAATGAGAATGCAGTGTTGCTGGTTTATTTTGTCTGGGATTTCTGTCCTAATGCTCTTCTCATCTTGGTTTCGCTCCACAGGTGGGAAATCTGGGTCTTCTCTTCATGCTTCTGTTCTTCATCTTTGCAGCCCTGGGAGTTGAACTGTTTGGTGACTTGAGTAAGGCCACACTAAATGAGATATGTACTGTACACGAGTCACTGTCTGAAGTTTGGCACAGTTACACATTTTGGATAAAAAAAATACGGAGAATTTCCAATTCAGTTTTTTTTTTAGTTTTTTTTAAACATAGATTTGAATGTACAAATGTATCCGATTTATCGGTTGGAAATATACTTTTTTCTTCATGATCATGATTGCCTGCAGTGATTAGTGTCTGCTGGGCAGCATAAAGAATGGTTGGTAGCATGCAGTGATCTACCAACAATCGTACTGTCCAAGGAACTCAGCGAAGATCTAAGCAGGAGAATTGTCGATAGTTGGGAAAGGCAAACTGAAATTTGCAGCTGACCACAAAAACAAGTCAAATTCCAAAAGTGTTGTGGTCAGATGAAACAAACATTAAAATATTTGGTCATAAGAAGAAGTATTTTTTGAGGATACAAGACTGTAGCAGCTGCCAAGCATGGTGGTGGTAGCGTCATGCTATCAGGCTGTATTTTTAACTTTACCGCAAATCAACGGGCTAAAACTTGCACACAATTGAGCGTTCTAACAGAGCAATGATCCCAAAAACACATCAAAACTGATTTTGGAATAGATAAAGCTTCTGAATTGCCCTTCCCAAAGCGCTGACCGCAGCACTATTGAAAGTTTGTGGTCTAATTTACAAAACCCAAAACCAGTGAAGTTGGCACGTTGTGTTAATCGTAAATAAAAACAGAATACGATGATTTGCAAATCCTTTTCAACTTATATTCAACTGAATACACTGCAAAGACAAGATATTTAATTTTGGAATTGAGAAACATATTTTTTTTAACTTAAAATTTAAAGGCAGCAACACATTGTAGAAAAGTTGGCACAGGGGCATTTTTACCACTGTGTTACATCACCTTTCCTTTTAACAACACTCAGTGAACATTTAGGAACTGAGGAGACCATTTTTTTAAGCTTTTCAGGTGGAATTATTTCCCATTCTTGCTTGGTGTACAGCTTAAGTTGTATATTAGTTGCCTTGGGCACTAATACACCCCCATACCATCACAGATGCTGGCTTTTGAACTTTGCGCCTATAACAGTCCGGATGGTTATTTTCCTATTTAATCCACAGTTTCCAAAAACAATTTAAAATGTGGACTCGTTAGACCACAGAACACTTTTACACTGTGCATCAGTCCATCTTTGATGAGCTCGGGCCCAGTGAAGCGTTTCTGGGTGTTGTTGATAAATGGCTTTGGCTTTGCGGAAAAAGTTTTAACTTGCACTTACAGATGTAGCGACAAACTGTAGTTACTGACAGTGGTTGTCTGAAGTGTTCCTGAGCCCATATGGTGATATCCTTTACACACTGATGTCGCTGTTTGATGCAGTACTGCCTGAGGGATCGAAGGTCACAGGTATTCAATGTTGGTTTTCGGCCTTGCCGTAATTTCTGTAGATTCTCTGAACCTTTTGATGATATTACAGACCGTAGATGGTGAAATCCCTAAATTCCTTGCAATAGCTGGTTGAGAAATGTTGTTCTTAAACTGTTGGACAGTTTGCTCACTCATTTGTTCACAAAGTGGTGAGCCTCGGTCCATCCTTGTTTGGGAATGACTGAGCATTTCATGGAAGCTGCTTTTATACCCAATCATGGCACCCACCTGTTCTCAATTAGCCTGCTCACCAGTGGGATGTTCCAAATAAGTGTTTGATGAACATTCCCCAACTTTCTCAGTCTTTTTTGCTACTTGAGCCAGCTTTTTTGAAACATGTTGCAGGCATCAAATTCCAAATGAGCTAATATTTGCAAAAAATAACAAAGTTTACCAGTTCGACGTTAAGTATCTTGTCTTTGCAGTCCATTCAATTAAATATAGGTTGAAAATAATTTGCAAATCATTGTATTCTGTTTTTATTTATGATTTACACAAGGTGCCAACTTCACCGGTTTTGGGTTTTGTAAAATCCAAGACCCCAACCAAACCAACACATTTACTCTACCAAATCTGCCCAGAATAGTAGTCAAATATGCACCCAGAAAGATATCAGAAGCATCTGGTCGGAGTGAAACTTTTTAAGGGACATTTTACCAAGTATTAATATGTTTTTTTCAAGTATTTATTGTTTTTAGCCTTTTTTTACCCTGGAAATTCTCTTTTCTTTAACCTTTATTTACCCAGGAAATTCACATTGAGATTAAAAATCTCTTTTGCAAAGGAGTCCTGCCTCAAACATTGATACACCATTCTTATCTTGCCCAAAGACACAACAGCAGTGACTAGGAAGCTGGATCCCTCAAGTTGCTGGCTCGGCTGCTCTACCGTGTAAGCCACGCCACCCAGTAAAAACATAATACAATAAACATCCCTGTGGCTCATGGATGAGCATGGCCCTCTGTAAATTTAAGAAAAATGAATTGGGAAGTGGTAACTCAGAGGTGGTGTAGTAGATCTTCCAGAAACCGGAAGATTGTTGTTCCAACCGCACTCCTTCCACCCCAGTCACTGTCTTTGGGCAATACACTTCACCCACCTAGTCTTCAGTGCAGCCCACACTGATGTATACATGTGAATTAATGTTTGGTGATGGATGGAGAGACTTTTGGTGCAACATTTTTAACCCCAGGACAGCTGTGACTACATATGTACAGTAGCTTACCACCATCATGTCTGAATGTGGACTAAACGAATAATGAGATCTCACTGTAAAGCGATGTATAAATCCAATACATTATTATTATCATTATTATTAAAATTAATTCAAGTTTGTGTGAAAAAGTCCTGTATTCAGAAAATCATTGTACATTTGTATCCTCATGCTATCTAACAAAAATCTCTCAAAGGGCCCAACATTCATATAACATACAGTACATTCAGTGTATGTTATCATTTGACCGGAACTGTAAAGAAAGTTATCCATCAAGCTTGGACAGTCTTCATGCATGTGTTAGACCAGTGATTCTTGTATGTTTTTCCATCAAGTACCACCTCAGAAAACACTTGGCTCTCTACATGTACCACCATAGTGACCAACATTAAAATACAGTAGCCTAGTTGGCCAATGTATTCATTAAAACAAGGCAGAGGTTTTAATTAACGAGTATATTGAATATTTTTGGCACTGTAACATTACACACAATGCACAAACATGATCAACAATGATATTCTATATACAGTTCATATTTACAGACTTGGCATAGCACTAGATGGAACCCACGTACCACTTAAGAATCTCTGTCTTAAAATTTCTGGCTGTTTTTATCATTAGTAATTTTTCTTCTATTGTCCTCCCAGTTTGCGATGAACTCCACCCATGTGAAGGCCTTGGTCGCTATGCAACGTTCAAAAACTTTGGGATGGCGTTTTTGCTGCTCTTCAGAGTTTCAACTGGGGACAACTGGAATGGTATCATGAAGGTAAAAACATACATTGATATTCTCATATACAGTGCCTATTTACCTGTAATAATTATTTATATTTAAACAAACGAGAGAGTAAGTGTGTTGGTAAATTAAAAGTAGTGGTATTATGTGTATATATTCGCATTTCATGCACATTTTGCATCACTTTCCTCACCGGCATATGCATCCATTAAGGCTTTTTTACTCCCATTGTAGCTTTTCTGAACCATAGCATGTGCTAACTTTGTTTGTAGGCATCTTAAAAATATAGATTAATGCCCCTCTGTCATAAAATTGGGATGATATTGAAATATATATTTCAATGTATAAAAGTGTCCAAATCTTGTTTTAAAGCTTAATAATTATTTTGTGATAATTCTATAAAGAATCATTATGAAAAATATTATTATAAACTAAAACAATCAAATATTATTATCATTAGGGGTGTCCAGATCAAATAAAGATATTTGATATCTCTCCGATGTCAGCAAATAAAACAAGTATCAAATAAAACCGGCTTGCATCTAAAATCTCCCACATAAACTCAGAGACAAGTAATCTGTCACGTGTTTACAAAGTTGGACAACCAGTTAACAGCTAAATGTCCTCAAGAAAGCACACATGATTGGTATGTTCTTGTATTTAATGAAGAGTAGTGAAAAGGTAAACATGATAGGCAAGTAGAAGCTAGCAGTTACACAACAGCTTGGCACACTATAGCACACAAGCTAGACATACGTAGTAATAAGTGTCTTTAATTGAACAATATTGCCGTATTGAAAACATATTACACACACATATATTATACACCGTATAAAACATGTGTTGTATTATTACTTATAGATACTAAGTCTCACAAACGTGTCTTGATCATTCAACTTACTGCATCATGCACTTATTTTAATCAATTATTGTGACTACTACAGTAGGTGCTGTCAGGAAATAATAATACTTCACTTTATATTCATTTATAATGTTCATACTCACTATTGTTTTTTGAGTAATTTCACTTGCTCAAGGTTTTTAGAACATCCCACACTACAAAATAATACAAGTATGTATTATGATTTGTGCTGATATTATTATATCGACTTAATATCAGTATCGGCCAATACTCAGGGCTCCAATATCGGTATCGTATCAGAAGTGAACAAGTTGCATAGGGACGCTCCTAATTGTCATCATAATCAGCTACGTTCATTTAATAAAAAAAATCAACATTATAGAAAGCAAAGTAGACGATCCATGGTCACCACGGCAACAACAGCGGCATTGTAACATTAGGTTGGTTTTAAAACCAAAAGAATGAGGTGACAAGTGCTGTGCTTCCTCAATGTGCTAATGTCTATTTTACATGCTTGTTCCAGGACACACTGAGGGACTGTGCACAAGACACCGGGACTTGCTACAATACCGTTGTCTCTCCCATCTACTTTGTCTCCTTCGTCTTGACCGCTCAGTTTGTCCTGGTCAATGTTGTCATTGCTGTCTTGATGAAGCACCTGGAGGAGAGCAACAAGGAGGCCAAAGAGGAGGCCGAGCTGGAGGCCGAGTTGGAGCTGGAACTGCACATGGAGGGGGGCGACATGGCGACCAGGTCGCCCCAGCTTAACCCTCTCACGCTGGGCTTGGACAGGTCAAGTTCTGGGGGTTCCCCCTGGAGGTCCACCGGAGCAGGGGACATGGGACAGGATAGGGACTCGCCCACTGTTGATATACCCAGAGAACCTGTGAACATCATAGATGATACTCCTTCATGCCTGGAGCAGCCTCTGGAGGTAAGGAATACATTTTGTGTGGGAACTTTTTGTAGCTGCATTTTGCAATTGTTATGCCCCAATAACAGGGGTCGGCAACCCAAAACGTTGAAAGAGCCATATTGAACCAAAAATACAAAAAATAAATCTGTCTGGAGCCGCAAAAAATTAAAAGCCGTATATAAGTCTTATAATGAGTGTCTATATTAGCTATATTAGCTTACTCTAAAAATTACTTTAAAAGCCTTATATAAGTGTTCTAATGAAGAAGACACATGACGAAAGTGTCTATATTAGCTATATTAGCCTACTATCAAAATGACTATGTGTCACAGGCTGAAGCAAATCTTCGTTGACAGAAATGTTGAAATGTAATATTTATTCTACACATTTTTAAAACATTAGTAAATCAAAGGCTACTCAGAAGGTGAGATAACTCCTAGAAATTACTGGCTTTTAATGGCCAAAGGTATAGATGTGTGTGTCCAAGTTAAAGGAAACGGCAGGTGGTCTTCTTCTAATGGATTTATTACAATCTTTGGCAAGCTAAGTAATGTTTGCTGTGGTCTGGAACAACATGGCACACAAACAACTCTCTGACATGCAGCCAATATTACTGATAATGTGTCATGAGACAAGCAACAATAAATTATATACAAAGAGGATACAAGTAAAGGATATTAAATTAGCTCAAATATACCTACAAATGAGACATAATGATGTAATATGTGCATACAGCCAGCCTAAATAGCATGTTAGCATTGATTAGCTTGCAGTCATGCACTGACCAAATCTGCTTGATTAGCACTCCAGCAAGAAAATAACATCAACAAAGCGCACTTTTGTGCATTCACGCACAGTATAAAACGTTTGGTGGACAAAATGAGACAAAGGAGCAGTGGAAGATTTTACATGTAAACAAACTTGTGTCACAGTCCACACTACGGTGAGCTCAAGAACCACCGAAATTAGTAAGACAAAACGATGTTCACTAAATACTCTCATCAGTGAAGCACACACACAAACATATTAAACAGTGGGGTTTCTAACAATTAGGAAGGCTTGTGTCATGTTTGTCCTGAAACAAAAACATACTAAAACAAAAATATAATTTCCCCCCATTTTCAAGCCTTTTTTAAAAATGCTCCAGGGAGCCACTAGGGCAGCACTAGAGAGCCGCATGCGGCTCTGTATAGGGCTGACCCCGCCCTATACAGAAAATGTAATTATGTGCCGGTTATGTTGACTAAAGCATCATGTGCTTAAATTTGTCACATACGTATTCCCATAATTCCAAAAAGAGTAACGTCAACTTGTGATATCTTCATCCCGCTAAAAACCAATCACACTTTCACATAATGCCTCAGTTCCTTCCTTCAGTTCTCAGTGGCCAATTCAGTTTTCACAATGAAATGTTCTCTGAAGCCGAGGGCCACATTTTAAGACCAGGACAATGACTCCCACGGCTCAAGTCATTATTTAGGAGCACCGTACGACTCATTAATTAAGTCCCTGGCCCACGCTGAGGGGTACTCAGCACGCTTTATGAAATAAGGCAGTGTTATCTACGCTTCACTGCAAGTGTAGCAATGCATTCATGACTGCTTTAGATATGACCATATTTGGGCAAATTCACCACAAGGTCTGGCATTCAAATTCAGCGGAACCTTCAAAATGGAACATAATTGGAATAGTAGAACGTGCTAAAGTAGGTCCTGCTTGTGTCGCAAACCTATCTATGAAAAAAGTCATCAAGCTGTGGTCCACCGAGCCGACTAATTAATATTAATAAAAAAGTGCTTGGTGAAGTCGACTTCGACACACATGGTTGACTACTTTTCTTGGCATAACATTTTTGATTTTTTTCATTATAGCTAAGCAGCCTGCCAAAACATTACACTACTGTCTAGTTACACAGCATCAAAGGGCCTGATCTACTAAGATCCAAATACCAAGTGCTAAACACAGTGTGCAAACCTTAAAATTTCAAGTACTATTAGTACACGTGTTGCGGGTGATCTATTCAGACTGCATGTATAATTGATAGCAAGTGCAAAAGGGGTGCAGACTGCCTTATTTAAATTAGGTTTTGTGTACTATACCGGCTGTGCCCACGGAAACACTCCACATTCATGACATTATATGCTCCAACAGTCCAACCTGTGCTGTTTCGTTATGTTGTGGAACATGCAGCACACAGATATACAGTAATTATGTATATTTTCTGGCCAATAAAGAAATGTGATCTAGACCTGTGGTCCCCAACCTTTTTGTAACGCTTGAAAATTTGTCCCACGGACCGGGGGTGGGGAGTATTTTTTTATTGTCATAAAAAAATACAATCATGTGTGCTTACGGACTGTATCCCTGCAGACTGTATATTGATCTATATTGATATATAATATAGGAGCCACAAATATTAATAACAGAAAGAAACCCCTTTTGTGCGAATGAGTGTAAATGGGGGAGGGAGGTTTTTTGGGTTGGTGCACTAATTGTAAGTGTGCCGTTAGGGGTGCATGTCTGATGCAAGGGCTGTTTAACACCTTTCTTACGTCACGACTCTGGAGACCGATGAGCATGGTCAGCAGGTTTATTGACATTCAAAAGGTGTTAAACAGCCCTTGCATCAGACATGCACCCCTAACGGCACAGTGAAACGGCGATGCAACCTTAAACAAAAGATATATGCAGTATTTCTTCGAAAAGAACCACCATAAAGTACGTGCTGGCACCGTAGATTTCTCTGCTTGGCTTATGCAACTTCCGGACAATAAAGTTTGATTCAAAATACACACTTCTCAAAGATGTAGTAACTGCCCTGACCACATGATGGCGACAAATACACATGTAATAATGTTAACTAAATGACAAGCAATAAGCACAACACACTTCAACAACAAGAGTTTACAACTTTTAGTTGTAACAGAACAGTAAGTGTATCTTGTGTTTTTTATGTTGATTTAATAAAAACAATCGGTACCAATCGATCCACGGACCGGTACCGGGCCACGGCCCAGTGGTTAGGGACCACTGATCTAGACAACAGCCTCTTTTTAGTGTGCCAGAGGTATATTCTTGGTTACGCCGGTGCTGTGCGTCTTGAATGATCTAGCCGCAAGAAAATGCATATTACAAGAAGTTTTTTCATACACAAATACATGTAAGTAATATCTCCTCTATATAAAAATGAATGCCAGCAGACATCAAAACAAATACATTTAATTTGCTTTAAATAGCCCGTTAAGTAATCCAGTAGCCATAAAATCATAAAAGTTTATTGCTGAATAGATGATATGTCTGTCAGGCCAAATATGTTGACACACACGTAGAACAAAGGATTTTCTCTCTATCGCCTGTCTTTGCATCGTGATCGCCTCGATTTCACAGCCATTTGTGCATAACTATGCCAGTTTGCACATACAGTACTTTTTAGACATGCTTGATAGCATACGTTTGCACATGTTTTAATACACGTAAACCATTAATAGACCAGGTCCTTAATTATGCACAAAGTGGCTTCTTGTTCAGTGCAAAATATACTTCAAAATAAAAGCATGTCAGCATTAACCTAAATTATACACACATCTGTTATGTATTATTATTATTATTATTTATTATTATTATGTATTATTATTATCGTTGTAGTTAAACGATTATAAAGCGCTTTTTATACATAAATGAAATGCAACACAGAGTGCTTAAAAGACTTAAAAACGATACCTTGATGACCCACACATGCACAAACACGTGCACATATATGAACAAATGAATGCATGGCTGAGTACAGAGGAGACAGGTGAGTGAACACTATCACATGATTAGATTAGAAACATATCAATCCTTCTATCTTTGTTGTTGGATACTGGGGATGTTCGGATCAGGGTTTTATGCTGCCGATTCTTATAGCGATCGTCCATGAGTGAGCTCGGCCGATACCAATACCGATACCGATCACATGTATTAACTGAACATTTTTCGAATATGTAAACTAGTTCCTTATTCTCGACCTCTGTGTAATATGTACTTTATTTGCCGAAATGGAGGTGAATATTAACAGGTCAGCGGAGCGGCTTTACACTGTGTATGGAGACACATAATTAGCTGCTAGCTGCGTGTCAGCCGGGGGACTAGAAATAAATATATTAGCCAGAGGGGATCGGCATTTGAGAACGGCAATTCAATGCATCAATCGACAATGGCAATCACATACATTATATGTATAAAACCTCAACTCAAACAAAAAATTTTTGTATAACATTTTTGTATCACTTTAGTTCAACTCATCTGTTAAAGATGAAATAATTTTTTTTTAATCATTAAAGGAAATTAATGTCATTGCAAATCAAAACATTTTTTGTAGTTTTGGAAAGTGTACCTTTGTGCTCAGTGAAAGCAATACAATAGGTTTGTCCAATTGAAATTGAATCTAAATAAAATAATGACAATTATTTTAATTCCATTTCATCTCCCAATAACACACATGTATTCCATTTTATGATATGTTATTTAAATTGTACCTGCATTTGACAATCAAGATAACAGCCGTGTTCTGCTGTAGTACAATAGACAGTGTAGCAAAAATATACTTCATACAAACATGTATTTTTCCCTACTTATTTCAAAAAGTGCTGAAAAGACATTTAACATACATGCATGTTAACATAATGCCACAATATGCTGTTCAATGTAGAACAGGCAATTATAATAAAAATAAATAAAACATAAGCACTGTCAAAAGTAATTGACTGTTGCAGTTGTTGCTCGAGAATGTGCAGTTCCTCAAAACTTGTATTCATCCGCGGGTTCCAAACAACTCAATTACTATGGGTTGCAACACATTAAAATACATGTCTCTGTTAACATCAGTATTGAGATAACTATAGTATTTATGTTATACCAATGAAATGTAATGTGTATGATTATTTTAAATGTATTTTAACGAATCAAATTACTTTTAAATGTGTAACCACAAAGAGGGACTTGGATCCGTTTTTTGAGTATTTTGGATACATGATATATTTATCATAACCCCATAAAAAGAAATCCAGAGGAGTGATGAACAAGGTGATCAGGGAATCGGGCCATCGCTTTTATATAACAGACTTCATCTGCAGGATACTTAAAAAACACAAATCCAAATGTTTATATATCCACTGAGTTCATAGAGCAAATCTGATTAACAAATAATTTGCAGTCTTCAGCCTCACAATCTTCATGTTCTTTCACTTTGTTTTCCTTTTTGCACAAATATTCCTTAAATGCTCGCTTAACTTTGAGGTCTGGCAATATTTGCCGAAGTCCCAAGTGATATGTCAAATTCCTACATGTTTACATTGTAAGGTATTACCGTATGAGCGGACCAGGGTCTACGGTATACCGGTATTAGTATAGTACCGCGATACTAATTAATCATATTCGGTACTATACCGCCTCTAAAAAGTACCGGCCCACCACCCCCCCGCGCCCCTGTCGTCATCACGTCGTATCATTGCTGGTTTACGAGCAGACGAGCATGTTCGGCAGCGCACAATCATGGAGTACTTACAAGCAGACACAGTGTGTAGACAGAAAAGGGTGAACGGACGCATTTGGCTTAAAAACTAACGATAAAGGTAAAGTTATAACACTGAAACGCCCTCAGGAAGAGGTGCTTTAAGACATGGCTAGCTAGCTAGCGGATAAAGTCCAGTTCCAGTCGGCAGTGTTTTAGCTACTTCTAAATCACTAATCTTTGTCTCCATGGCGACAAATAAAGTAAGTTTCTTACAAGTATCATCCCTGCAGGACGAGGAATAGCTAAACATGCTTCACTACACACCGTAGCTCACTGGCGTCAAAATGTAAACAAACGCCATTGGTGGACCTACACCTGACATCCACTGTAATGATACTAAGTACAATAGCGTATCTAGTTGATACTACTGTGATTATGATATTTTTTGGCATCACAACATCTTCTTTCGTTTTTTTAAAATGTATATTATGTTTATAAACTCAGGAAATATGTCCCTGGACACATGAGGACTTTGAATATGACCAATGTGAGATCCTGTAACGACTTGGTATCGGATTGATATGCACAGTTGTGGTATCATCCAAAATAATGTAAAGCATCCAAACAACAGAAGAATAAGTAATTATTACATTTTAACAGAAGTGTAGATAGAACATGTTGAAAGAGAAATTAAGCAGATATTAACAGTAAATGAACAAGTAGATAAATAATTCATTTTCTACCACTTGTCCTTAATAATTTTGACAAAATAATAGAATGATAAATGACACAATATGTTACTGCATACATCACCAGCTAAATTAGGAGCCTTTGTTTGCTTACCTACTAATAAAAGACAAGTTGTGGTGTGTTCACTATTTTATTTAAGGACTAAATTGCAATAAGAAACATATGTTTATTGTACCGTAAGATTTTTTGTTAAAATAAAGCCAATAATGCACTTTTTTGTGCGGCCCTTTACTTAAAAAAGTATCGAAAAGTATCGAAAAATATCGAAATAATTTTGGTACCTCTACCAAAATATTGGTATCGGGACAACACTAGAGCAGACATAATTTGCAAAATGCAGATGTTTTTTTTTTAATACAGATGGATATGTTGTTTTCAAAACATCACTAAATCATCTTAGGCTTTAAAAGTGTTTGTCCATTATGTGTTTACTGGACTGTACTGTACTGTGATGTACAGTTTATGTGTCTGTGTGTGGCTTGTTGTCAGTCCCTGTGGACTGGGACATGCCAGTCAAGGAGAGGCCATAGTGCCATGGGAAAGCTGGACCACAGGGCCTTGTTGTTTTCCCCGACAGCTATTTCCAGACGACTTCAGGGGATCGGAAATAAGGCTCTTGCTATCATTAGGTTTCCCCTTTAAGATGTTATCTGTCTTCCTCTTCTGCTCTCCACAAAACATGCAACTGGCCCAAGCGTCCCTGCACTGTACTGTAATGTAATGCTGCTGTGCCCTCTGGTGGCAGGATGCAGTCATTTCTGCAAACATGATAGGAATCATAGGGAGTTTCTTTTTATACATGTCAGTTTGTGTTTCTGTCTGAATAACTGTTTTCTTTCTCTTCCTCTGATCATTCTTCCTTTTCATGAATTCACATACTTCTAAACAAAACCCGTCCATGTCTGCACGTTCTGCTGTCCCGGTGTTTCTTTCTCTTTCATTCCCCATTGCCCGCCCCCATTTCTCCCCTCTGCATCATCCCAAGTTTGTCCAGCGAAGAGCCCAGTTTGACTCGGTCTCCCTGGTCATCCAGGGTTCAATGGATGGGGAGTTGAGTTTGATGGACAACTTGTCTGGCTCTGTGTGCCGCTACTACGCGTTGCCCTCCAAGGCCAACAAGCCCAACACCGACAAAGAGGTCAATAACCAACAGTAAACTAACATGTTACTTTCATTTTTTGTAACCATGTTGCACTGCAGCAAACAAAATCAGTTAGTTTCCAATCACCCGTCCATTTCCGACTACTTATACTGTTCATGGTGACAGGGATGCTGGAGCTTATCCCTAGTCAATGATAGGGCACATATACAGTCGTGGTCAAAAGTTTACATACACTTGTAAAGAACATAATGTCATGGCTGTCTTGAGTTTCCAATCATTTCTACAACTCTTATTTTTTGTGATAGAGTTATTGGAGCACATACTGGTTGGTCACAAAAAACATTTATGAAGTTTAGTTCTTTTATGAATTTATTATGGGTCTACTGAAAATGTGACCAAATCTGCTGGGTCAAAAGTATACATACAGCAATGTTAATATTTGGTTACATGTCCTTTGGCAAGTTTCACTGCAATAAAGCGCTTTTGGTAGCCATCCACAAGCTTCTGGCAAGCTTCCGGTTGAATTTTTGACCACTCTTGACAAAATTGGTGCAGTTCAGCTAAATGTGTTGGTTTTCTGACATGGACTTGTTTCTTCAGCATTGTACACACGTTTAAGTCAGGACTTTGGGAAGGCCATTCTAAAACCTTAATTCTAGCCTGATTTAGCCATTCCTTTACCACTTTTGACGTGTGTTTGGGATCATTGTCCTGTTGGAACACCCAACTACGCCCAAGACCCAACCTCTGGGCTGATGATTTTAGGTTGTCCTGAAGAATTTCTCCTTTTTCATTGTCCCATTTACTCTCTGTAAAGCAACAGTTCCGTTGGCAGCAAAACAGACCCAGCGCATAATACTACCACCACCATGCTTGACGGTAGGAATGGTGTTCCGGGGATTAAAGGCCTAACCTTTTCTCTGTGTGGACAATGCTGAAGAAACAAGTCCATGTCAGAAAACCAACACATTTAGCTGAACTGCACCAATTTTGTCAAGAGGAGTGCTCAAAAATTCAACCAGAAGCTTGCCAGAAGCTTGTGGATGGCTACCAAAAGCGTCTTATTGCAGTGAAACTTGCCAAGGGATATGTAACCAAATATTAACATTGCTGTATGTATACTTTTGACCCAGCAGATTTGGTCACATTTTCAGTAGACCCATAATAAATTCATAAAAGAACCAAACTTCATGAATGTTTTTTGTGACCAACAAGTATGTGCTCCAATCACTCTATCACAAAACAATAAGAGTTGTAGAAATGATAGGAAACTCAACTTTTGACCACGACTGTAGAAAGACAATTCCTACCTACAGTCCTTCGTTAACCACTAAACTACAGTACCAGGGATTTTATTACTTAATTTAAAAATGTGTTTGGGTTATGTTTTTTTCTCTATTCTAATTGTATTTAACCGTTTGTGAAGGCATTTGTAATGCATGGATTATAAAGACATAAGGCAGACACTTAAAGAAGTGTCCTTTTTGACACCATTGACTGTAAGAGTATTTCATCAAGCTCAGCTAATTAAAGTCATCAACAAGTAATTAAAACATCCGTATGGACCCATATCTTCCTTCAAGGAAGATTAAGCAAAAGCTCAAAATGATCTACCAGGTGTCCACAATTATTGCTGTGAATATTATTTTTGTTTTATTTAATACCAGACAGCATACGAGCCCTTTATTTTAGTCCGCTAGAATTCTAAACTATTATATATTTTATTGAAAGCATGTGATATTGTCTCACCCCTTTTTGGCAAATATTAGTCTGTTATGACCATTTACCACACTAAACGTCTTAAGGATGGGGGCTGCTTCTTCTCTGCAGGATCACCATTAAGCTGTAAAATATTTATGGAGGGAAAAAAAAGGACATATTGTGCCTGAATCGTATTTTTGTAGTAATCGAACTGCATGCCTTGTGATGTTTGCCAAATGCCTCCCTGCCCAAGGTCCGAAATTTCTCCACAGTTAATAACTTTAGCACGCTAACCTCGTAGTTGGCATAAAAGCTATGATGTCATCTCTGCCAATTGAACTTATAGTTTGTTTTTCGTCATAGTCCATGTGTGTCTATTGTGTTGTATTTGTGTGTCCGCTTTGTCACCAGTTGCAGCAAAGTTTTGATATCCGCTTAAGGCTTTTCTTAGATCCCAATCTTACACCCAAGTTGGCGTATAATGTTTAAATCCATCAACTATTGATCACAGAGTCACTTAAATAATGGATGTTGATATCTATCTCCCACATCTGAGGGTATTATGTGACCAATCACAGTGCATTAGTGTTGTCAACACCACTCTAAAAAATATTTAAATTAGATTGACATGCTGTTTAGTATACATAGCCCCCTGCAAAGAATAACTGCAATATATCCTATTGAATGTGTGCCAAATTGTGTGTCAGAATAAATTCCCCCTCTAAAGTCTACAAGGCAGAGCCAAGCAAACCAGACAGTAAGGCTCAAAGCTAAACCTGCAACACTCTAAATTCCAATGCAGCAAAGCAGTCAAAGCTTTAGTCAAAGCTCGTTATTTACCTGTTAATGCAGTCCCGTCTGAAATGATTATGTTTAAAAGTGCACCTTTTATTGTACGTGTCTAATATCTGTCAAACACAATCCATTCCAGGTCCGCTCTGCTCGAGTTTCTAAGCAATTTCTATAATAGAATATGATGGGAGTTACCCTTTTCTGGCGTCATAAAACCTTTATTAACTGCAGAGAAGTTTATAATGTCAAATTATGCAAGTGTACAAATGTGTTTTTCTTTAAAAACAGTTGTAATTGACATTACAAATGCCCTTCAGAAAGTAGCCCTTTTCTAATACTGTTAATAGTAAAGGAGAAAAAACAGTAAAAACCTCAAAACAACAACAAAAAAACTACCTTTAGGTAACTATAGAACACTGCTGTCAGATTCAAGGCCTAGGGGCCACATGTGGCCTGCCACATCATTTTATATGGACCTTATCTTTTCTTACTAAATGTATTTGTTCCTTCCATTTTGACATTAAAAAACACATGTTCTGCATGCAATTACATATCTTTTAAACTTCCATATTGTCTAACAATGCAACAAAATATTATATTATTATACATTCCAAAAAGGTTTTGTAAAAATTTTTAAAAAATACATATATATATATATATATATATATATATATATATATATATATATATATATATATATATATATATATATATATATATATATATATATATATATATATATATATATATATATATATAATTCAATGTCTGCTTAACTTATGATTCCAAAGCAAGTTATCCATCAAATTGTACACTGTAAAAATGACAAAGGACTTTACGATAAAATTCTGCCGACTGAGCTGCCAGTTTTTTTTAAACAACGTTGTTACCGTTTTTCCATTTACAGTAATACACAATAAAAACAACAAACGTAGATTTGACAGTAAAAAAAAATACTTGCAGCTCATGAATTTTATTGCATAAAAACCACTGCAAAGTTTACAGTAAAATTCTAGCAACTGAGCTTCCAGTTTTTTACAGTAAAATGTAATGATTTTTTTTTTTGTTACAGTGAACGTGAAAAATATACAACAATCAAATGCATAGACAATTATGTAATATCACAAGGTGATTATACATTTATATTCATATATTATTCACTGTTGCAAGCGGCCCTCAATGAAAATAAGTTTGACATGCTTGCTTTAGAACAAGTTAACACTTTTGACCTCAGGGACCAACGTTTCCACTACAGAATTATTAATCCTACTCTTGATGTTAATCATATTTAATAATTATTTCTAACCTACTTACAATTTAGCAGGATAAACAATGTCAAATGATATGAAAGTATGTGTTAATCACAAAGAATATTATTTATTTAACACATAAACCTTCGGCTTAGGTCAGGCTGATTTGAAAAATAAATACTAACCAAATATTCTGCTTGGGGGATTCCTAAATAACTGATTCAATTATTTAGTCGTAAAATAAGTAAACTCAATAATAAATAAAATTTTATATATATATATATATATATATATATATATATATATATATATATATATATATATATATATATATATATATATATATATATATATATATATATATATATATATATATATATATATATGTGTTTTTTTGTTTTTTTAATTGTCATTAAAATTAAAGTGCAAATTAAATTCACCACTTTAGTCAATTTTTGCGCAAAAATTCTGTGACTTTTGTAGATGGATCATATGTCGATGCTGAATTTGCTTAGTCTGAAATTGGTTTGTATAGATATTTTTTTTTAAATGTGGTCCTTCTCTTAAAAGAGGTGTTGCTAAAAAGTCAGAAAAAACAAAAACGGTGCAGGGTTAAAGCTCACGGTTATCTAGACGCTGTTGCGTCGACCAGCATTCCTCCAATGGGGAATTCAAATTGCTAGTCTCTCCCAGATTCTTTTTATGGCAATAAGCTGATGTTTATATTCGATCAACAGGCAGCAGTTGGTATTTTGTGGTTTATTCTCCAAGCTTAGAGGACAAACTGAGACCAATCCAGCACACCAGCGTTCCCCAGCCCGGTCCAGATCGGTCTAGCTCGGTCTCCCCTCAAACCCCCGGAAGTCCCGTGATCTTCCCTCTGTCCGCCGCCTGCTGTTTCCCCAGTCTAGCTGTGCTCCTTATCTTAGGAATGTAATGGCAGTCTCAACAAAGAGAATAAACAGCGCTCTGACTCTAACCAAGGACACTCGAATCCAAGCACTTTGTACCACACGAGACATTAGCTGATGTAAATATGACTATAGGAGTTTTTAGAAAGAAGTAACACTTAAATATGGATATGATTCTGATCTGCTTCCAACAAGTCCCCCTTTAAGATCTTCTAATAAGATTTTTATTACTTGTACAAAACTTATAAAGCACGCCCCACATTAAAGTCTTAAAGTTACCACTTTGCTAGACCCCCTTTAGTGACACTTAGCACAAGGGGCTGTGCGGTTCTGGATGGTCTCGAGGGAGGTTGTTAAGCAAGTCCCTCAACTGTGTCACGAGTCAGGTTGGTTAGTCTCAACGGCGGCGGGGAGTTAGAGAGGCCGCTGAAACAGGAGTTCCAAGGGGTGTTAATTTGGTGAGTGGGGTCACCAGTCTAACCATAGCACAAAGCCCAACGGCTGACGTCGGGATTCTAATGTGCAATCTGTGCTTCCCACAACACCAGAATAAGTCAGCTCGTGCCCAAGGGCCTATCCTAGAGCCATCTATCAGTGTGGTGCACCAGTAACGGTTGATGTCACCCAATTTGTTGGGGGACGAAGAGGGTCCTGTAATTTGAAAACGCGTGTAATTCAGCTTTTGGGCCACAAAGGGAAGAAGTCAGGTGGCATTGTCAACAGAAGGGTACACATGTCAGTCAACTTAAAAGGGGCGGGGTAAGTGTGGGAAAAGGGACGTCCAGCGGAAGAAGCAACACAGTCACCCAGGTTTTGGCATCCACCTGAGCCACAGGTTGTCTGCACCCGCTCCTAAGGTCAAAGGTCAAAGTTACCAGGCCTTCGGTGGTGATGTCATTAGCACGCACAGATGTGAGCCTTTGAAACACCACCGAGGTGGGGTGGTACTTTAGGTGCTACAGAGGGTGTAGAGGTAGTTAACGCCCTCTCAAGGACATTAATTTTAATAATTCCTTTAGCGTCTGTATCAGTCAGGTCAAGCCCCAAAACAACATAAAAGGGACGATGGGCACAACTTACCAGAGTATGTTGTCTGCATCCGACACCAATGGTTCAGGGTTGAGTCGTAACAAATATAGAGGTTATTACCACGGTAATACCTATTGTGTCCCCCGTAATTAATCACACTGCACAGGTCAAAAATAAGTCTTGCTATCCCCTTTGACCCAGTCTATTTAAAGTCTGCTGTATGTTCTTAGACACTTATCAGTCACTGTCGTCAGGAAGGATGAACTGAGACACAAAGACAGTGGAACACGCCCAAACACCAGTCCGTCAGGGAACACTACCGGGTGTAAGATCCTGCCTTTCGTCTATCAATATCAGAGTAATTTAGGTAACAAAACGGGGATAAACATCAAACTTTTCACTTAATGTAACGACACATACAGTTATGCTGAAAACAAGCAAGAAAAACTAAGAAACATTTATCATACTGGATTGGTCTCACACAAGGATATACAATATAGACGTTTAAAAGAGTAATGTAGGTAGAAAATCTCTCTCGTCTCCTGGGCTGAGGGGCAGATGTTGTGGCGATGTCAGCAATGACATCCGCTGGTAATCTGTCAGGTTCTTCAGCTGTAGTGCAGAGGGAGAGGTGGTACCAGGTGTCCCCTCCACCAGCCAGTCGAAGGGCGTGGGACGTCCGTTCTACGACCTAGAAGGGACCAGTCCACCTGGGCTCCGTCCACTTGCGTTTGATGACCTTGATCTTGACCCTCTCAGCGGGCGGAAGGGAATCTGTACAGAAGAACTGGCACACAAATTCTGCAATTTTTTGTGTAAAATACCATTTTGGTTTTACGCTGAGTCCTCCTTCCATGGGGGGCTGCTGGTCCTGTGAATGGCTGACCTGTATGCAGCTCATAGGGTGAAAAACTCAAAGGGCGGTAAAACAGTTTTATTCACGGACCTTCGAATGATCATTAACGCTAATTGCAACATGTCAATCCAATTAAATTTGGTCTGTACACAGATTTTAGCCAATTATTTTTTAATGTTCTGGTCCATCCTTTCAACCTTACCTTGGGACTCAGGATGGTACCCCAAACCTGTGTTCTAGTCCAAAAGCCTTTTCGACCAAGGCTAAGTGAGTTTTTTTTTTTTAATGGTTGCCGTTGTCTGACCTAATCTTTTTGGGGAAACCATGTCGGGGTACTAGGTCATTCACAAGTCATTTAATTATTGATATTGAATCCTCTTTTGAGGTTGTTGTTGCTTCCGGCCAACCACTGTGATTGTCAACACAAGTCAGTACGTACCTTTTCCCTTGTACCGTATTGATCATATCAGTGAAATCAAAGACTATACATGGTTAACCCTCACCTCCTCCATATTCTAAATTTGATCTACTAAATTACTATTGATGTGTAAAATCGTTATTTTCAAATTAAAATTAGTTATAACTTCTTACCCACGGTAAAAACGTTAAAACTATGGAATGTGTCAGAGTCGGATGATTGTCGATTTTGTTACAAGGAGTCTGTATCCACCCTCACTCACCCCCTTCTGTTTCTGAAAAAAGGACTGTGTTAGTCATACTATCACTTTCAGAAACATCTAAGAAAAAGGTCAGCTAATAGTCAAGTAGCGGAGGGCAGGTCATGTTTGAGGTCAATGTTTGTCTCTTTAGCCTCCATGGTCCACTGGGGGGTGGTGTTAGGGTAGGGGACCCCTTAGCAATATCACAAATAACTCAAACTCAACTAAACCCTATCTTTTATGTAATTTATTCAATATGGTGAAAGTAACAAAATATGCTTATATTTATATTGTCACCAATACTAGAAAAATACTACCCTTATGGCGGATGCTTTAGCAATAGTATTTTGAATTTTTACCACACCTGGTGGCACCAATAATTCATTAAGTCAAGCTCATTTTGTAGAAAGTTGAATGATGCGGACACGTTTGTTACTGAATATTTTCTATCAGACTTCTGCCATGGCAACTTTGTGTATGTAATGAGCAACTATAATTATTTGATATGCTTAAATGTGTAATGTGTCGTTTTAGCTCAGCTGTCGTGTAGCTGCTAGCTCCTCGTAGCCTACAGGTGTCTAAAGTTCAGCCCATAGTTATGTGTTTAACATAACCATGGGCTAAACCTAAACAATTGAAAATGTGGTATTTGGGTGTCGGTGTAATGTGTGGCAGCTACGCCGTGTCTTATCATTGGACCTAAGTTCTTTGGTTTTGTAGGCGAGACAGAGAGCAAGGAAACAATGTGGGACATCAATTGTTAGACGGTGAGCTGACATGAGAAAAAGTGCCTAGAAAATGAATTTCGCTCCCACGTCTAAGCACAACTTGTTCAATGCATTTTTGCATAGATAATACCCTTCTGGACTTTGGGTTAAAAGTTCAGAACATGATACCTAGCCAAATTTTGTCACAAGCCAGAAATGTATATAGAGGTAAATCACAAAAAACGAAAATCTTGTGCTGCAGTTTTGGCTTGTAAAATATGTCTTATTCATTTTGGCAACACAAAATCTTTCTCAAATATCATAAATACATATACCTAACATCTGAAACAAATATTGGTGCCTTAGTATACTCATATGTGAATTTAGATCATGAAATGTAGCAAATTTCTTAAAAAACGATTCAACTGAAGTGATTTGCCCCAGCACAATGAAGCACACACTTATTAAATTTAGCTAAAAGCTTATGTATCATACATTAAAAAAATGTCACAACCTTCTATGTAATCAAAGGTACAAAAGAAGTAACACACCGTGGCCAAAAGTGGCTTAAAATCTAGCAAAATATTACCATGCACCCCAAAACTGGAATAAGGCAAAAATGGACAAGATTAAAATAGATGCAGTAAAGGCCCAAATTGGTATAAAATATGATAAATATTTATTAAAGTAGCAAATTGTTTCACAGCATGTGTCATTTATACCCCCCCCCCCCCCCCCCCACACACACACACACACACACAAACACACACAAAAGACCAAAACAAATTTGAAAAAAAAGGTAATACAGACATTATTTAAGCTTTACCGTTAAAATGGCAGTGTGGCATCTCGATAATCAAACATCTTGATAAAGAAACAAAAGTGGCAAATTTTACATGGTGACATGGTGCGTAATTACTCATCAATATCACTTTCATCTGTGTCATCATCCCATGCACCTCTTTCTTCTGTTTCCTTTGAAACATTTCCACAGTTCTGGCAGTGACATAAATCAGTACAAGACATTTTTGCAGACATACATGAACATCTTTCTGTTTCACATTTGCTTGTCTTGCAACCACAGTGGACTACCTGCAGCACACTATCTGGGGCAGGATTTCTAGTCATCCATCTTACTGTTAACTCCCCATCCTCAATGTACCATCCATTGCCAATGGGTGAAGGGGCACACATCATACCAGTCAGGGAATGTCGCATTACTGCTGCTTGGTAGTTTGCCCTTTTGCAGTGTTGGTGGAGGGCATCACTTGTTGGGGGAATGGACAGTTCTGGCAAAGCTGACGATGCCATACAGAATGCTTTGTATCTTGCATCGTTCACGTCTTTGGCAGATGCCTGTCCATACAGGTGGCACACATATTTGCTCAGTGTTTTGAACGTAGACTGGTCAAGGTTAAAACTGCTGCCCAGATTTGAGAACGCAGTCAGGTATTCGTCTTTCTGACAAGCAAGAGAAAATGTCTTCCTTTTGCCCTTGCCATGAAAGGCACTGGTCGAGTCACAACCTGTGAAGGTATGGATGCCAATGAGTGCAGAACAAACACTGTTGCCAAGAGCTGCTGCCACCTTAGCCACGTCTATGATCCTCGTTCTGTTGCCTACTCCCGTGAAAAAATACAAGCTACACTGTAAAGCTCTTTGAAGACTTACAGCAATCACTGCCACATCAGTGTCAGGGCTTTTGATGACAACAGTTTGATGTTCTTGTGCAGCATGCTGTGCATGTAAAAACACCCTAGTGTCACATTCCTCATGGTCACATGTCAGTTCGTGAACAGCACTGACAGTTTGTGAACCCTCTTTCACAGTAACACAGTGACACAGTTCTCCATGTGCTATGTACAAGCTGAAGTCCCTGCCCAAAATGGTGAGATCAGCATCTCGCCATGCAACAAAGAGGAATTCTGCCAGTGCTGCTTTGTTGGTCCCATTAGATAGAAACTTTTTCCACTGTGTGGGTGCCTTCTGATCCCGTCCATAGATCTGCACCTGTTGTGGGATGAGGGGTGAGGTGTGAAGGTGTGCGGGGGGAGGGGTGGGGGTTGTGATGTGTAAATCAGTCCAGGGGTGTGTGTGTGTGTGTGTGTGTGTGGGGGGGGGAGAGAGAGATTGGGGCTGTGGTGTGAAGGTATATGGGGGGATGGGTGGGGCTTCCTTTTCTAGGCCAGTGGTTCTCAAACTTTTAAATTCCAAGGTCTCCCCTTAACTCTGACAGTGTATAAATGGTCCATTTGGTTATTACAAAGTAACAACACATTCTTTCAATCCTACGCTATGTACTGTAACATTATTACTATAGATTCACACACGTGTGTGTGTGTGTGTGTGTGTGTGTGTGTGTGTGTGTGTGTGTGTGTGTGTGTGTGTGTGTGTGTGTGTGTGTGTGTGTGTGTGTGTGTGTGTGTGTGTGTGTGTGTGTGTGTGTGTGTGTCACATACCTGCCGACACGGTTTCTGCTTGTGTGAGTTGATCCCTCTGGCGTTTTCCTCCCACACGAGTGTACTTTTCCACTTTTTGACAAATTATACAGATGGCTGGCAGGACGGGGCCGGCAGAAGCAACGGGCAAACCTGAACGAGATCGAAGTTTCTTTCGGGGAGTTTCAGACGTGCCTGCTGACTGACCTGCGGCTGCAGATGGTTCTCCCACCGCCCGTGCGGTCCTTTTCTCGGCATAAAACAATGCAGATTTATCTGTAAAACGTCGGTAGCATGTTGCGTGAAACCCAGCGTCGTCAGGAATAGCGTCAAAATCTACATCCGAGCAATGTTTATAGATTTCTGCCAGATGCTTGTTCTGGTCTTGCAGACAAAGCCACTGTTTTAAATAGTTTCTGTATGTGTCCCACCGTGTCCGAGTGAAGTGCTGGACGTCCTCATTGTTCACAGATGAAAGATGCATATAGCATCTTTTATTTTCCTCTTTACGCACTTTTTTTCTAACTTTTGAGGTCTTTCGTTCCTCTTCACTCTCGGATGTTGTCGTCGCCATAGCAGGTATGTTGTTAGAATAAAGCTGCTACCTGATTGGTCCATGTGACCAAAACCGCGCCACTCCCCACTAGATATCACTGCGCCTCACTGAAAAATAGTACCGGCTTTCAACACCGATTACACAAAATGGGCTAGGTGTCAATTTCCGAACTTTTGGTATCTTACTTACTACCAGTAAATCTATTTTATGAAGTAAAAATGATGTTGTGCCGTTGGTGTGGGAGCGAAACTGAACGATATGAGCCTTGACCACAGGCACTATGTGTCCATCTTATATCATGCTAGCTGTTGCAAAGATAGGTCAACATGAGCAGCCACACCTTGAGTTCCAACATATATAAATAATTATAACATATGGCGAGTCGGGTGGCAGTACACATGGAAGCATCTCAGCCAGTCAGGGTTTTCACTGTTAGAGCAGTTGGATGTCAGCCATTCCTGTTGTTTCAGGCTGTGGTATGAGCTCATGGAGGAGTCTTGGTAGTGGTGTCGCAGCTGGGTGGTTGAGCCGTCAGGTAACACCAGGAATGTTCCTTCTTTGCGATTTGAATGTCAGGGTACAGTCTGTAAAGGAGGTCCAGCAATCTGAACCGGAAGTGCTTTGGTGACAGGTAACCCTCTTGTGACCCCAGCGAAGCCTTCGGCCTTTAAAGAGGAAGCACACAGTTTTTTTGATACCTCTGCATTCAGAATCGAATGGGTGGCTAATAAAATTGTCCGTTGACACTCATGTCCAGCAGGGGTCCTGTCGGTACTTCCTGCTGCGGCTCCTGATGTGGGCGTCCTCTTACACGCCTTCGTGTTCGTTTGTTGGCACGACGGAACCTTTCCTGTTCGGAAATGTTCGGACAGTCACGACTCCAGTGACCAGGCTGGTCACAGCCGAAACAGTGTCTACCCCAGACCGGCTTTGAAGCATCGTGTTGTCCACCACCCGAGTCCAACCGAACGACTGTTGAGGATTCTTTCCTCCACCTGTTGGAACTCAAAAGCAAGGTCACCCACTGCTGAATATACCCTAGCTGATCTTTGTCCTTTTGGTTCTTTTAACCTTTTATCTTCAGCGATCTGTAATTTAAGTAGTCGTTTCCTTGTTGCTCTGTCATTAGCCCTATTTTGCATGGGATGAATAAAATGTCCTGCCATATATTGTTTTTGGCACCTTGTATATCAGGGTTAACTTTGTCCAAAGTGTTTGGCCAAAGGTTCCCTCCCGGAGGTACAGGTGGGAAAGCAAGGTCAACAATGGCTTGCATGTATGCATCGGCAAGAGACTTATATTGCAGTATGTCCAAAGTGTTAATGTCATGTGTCAAAAATGTCTGCCGGAGAAAATGGTCAGACGTGTACAAGGGGTTAATTTTCGGAGGCAGGATTAATCTTAGAGGGGGCGTGTTAATACCTCCTTCTCTTGTCACTGGAGTAGGGGGCGGTATCCTAGTCAAAGTCTGGGCGGGTCGTTTGAATTGTCTTGCGCATGCGCGGCAGACAAAAAACCAATCAGTTCATTCTGTCATTAATCATCGTTTCTTTTGCTGTATTTCGTTTTTCCACGTAATCCCCGTTTACTTTTATCATACGCCAAACTCTTAAATTCTCTCCCTGAGTGTTCCATTTTCACCAGCGCACACACACACACACACACACACACACACACACACACACACACACACACACACACACGAGCACGCGTAAGCACTCCCGCACACACACACACACACACACGAGCATGCGTAAGCACTCCCGCACACACACACGAGCACGCGTAAACACTCCCGCACACACACACACGAGCACGCGTAAGCACTCCCGCTCACACACACTCACACTCAGCAGCACACTCTCTGCGTTTCACTTTACCATAAAACTTCCAGTTACTTTTTTTACATTTTTTAATTTTATTTTACCAGACGTTTGAGTTCACGACTTTTCGAGTATTGTAAACTCCCTCTTAACCCTTTCAAGGAACGTTCTCCTTTTTTTTTTTTTTTCCTCTACCTGCTAGTTCCATTGTCGACAACCGTCCATTCAATTGATCATTACACAGTAATGATTCATCACATTTTTCCCCGACCGCCATCACATTCCTGTCTGTCACACTCCAAGGCCATGTGTCTATTTCTTTACGTTTTAGTGTCTTATCTCACTGGGATCTTTCAACCCGCTTCCTTACGTTTCAGTGTCTTATCTCACTGGGATCTTTGAACCCGCTTCCTTACGTTTCAGTGTCTTATCTGAAACGTAAAAAAAAAATTAAAAAAAAGGATATCCCCCTCGGATCACCTGGGCACGTACCTCGCCCACCTGAGCCTTCCTCGCAGTTTGACACCACCCCCCCGAGATGGGCTGAGGTTAAGCAAGTGGTTGAGCGTGCAAGAACTGCTTCAGCACCTGTACCGAACGGGGTACCTTACAAGGTTTACAAAAACTGTCCTGGACTCCTGAAGCTGTTGTGGAAGCTGATGGGCGTTGCCTGGAAAACCCAGTCCATACCATCATCGTGGAGCAGAGCAATAACAACTTTTATCCCAAAAGAGAGTAACTCTTGTAACATCGACCAGTTCAGAGGTATTGCCCTACTGAATGTGGAAGGGAAACTTTTCTTCACCGTGGTGGCGAAGCGGATGACCAACTACCTTCTGGCAAACAATTACATCGACACCAGTTGTCAGAAGGCAGGCGTTCCAGGCTTCCCTGGCTGCGTGGAGCACTCGGCCATGATCTGGGAGCAAATCCAGTCAGCCAAGTGCAACAAAGCGGACCAGCATGTGGTTTGGTTGGATCTGGCCAATGCCTATGGATCGGTTCCACATCAACTCATCAGTTTTGCACTCAATTTCTTCCACATTCCATCATGCATCCAAAGCCTGGTAGTAAACTACTTTAACAACTTCAAAGTCTGCTACACGACTCAGGAGATCTCAACTGGTTGGCACCAGTTAGAGAAGGGAATAGCAATGAGTTGCTCTATCTCTCCAATACTGTTCATAACAGCCTTCGAGATCATCCTTATCGGTGGAAGACAGATGGCCCGAGGAGTGAGATCTGAGTCAGGCCAGCGACTCCCGGCGCTGCGGGGCTACATGGATGATGTTACCATCCTCCTCCAGACGGCTGCATGTACCTCCAGACTCCTGAAAAGACTCGGGGAGCTCCTAGCATGGGCACGGATGAAAATAAAACCTGCCAAGTCCCGCAGCCTCTCCATCCGGACAGGAGCCAGGAATGACAACATCTCAATCTCAGTGGATGGTGAATTAATCCCATGCGTGGTCGACCAACCTGTGCGGAGCCTCGGAAGGCATTACACTGCTGACATGTCTGATAAGCACATGGCTGCCTCTGTCCCTTCTCAGCTGAAGGATGGCCTGAACACAATTGACCAAAGCTATATTCCAGGTAAATTCAAGGTCTGATGTTACCAGTTCACCTTATACCATCGCCTGATGTGGCCCTTGAAGTTGTGCGACATCACCTCCACAACAGTCCTCAAGATGGACTCAAAAGCCAACAACTACATTCGCAAGTGGCTGGGCCTTCCCAGATGTCTTTCCAACACGGCGCTGTTTGGAAGAACCATTCTGAAGCTGCCACTGAAATCCATCAGCTTGGGCTACAAACAGGAGAAGGTGAGGCTCGTGTTCGAGCTCAGAGACTCACCTGATCCGTCTGTCCGTAACACCAAGACCCAAGTCTGTACAGGGCGTAAGTGGAATGCGACGCAGACAGTAGACCAGGCCATCGTCCGACTGAAACACCAGGAGATGGTAGGACAGATACAGTCTGGCAGAGCCGGCTTTGGATGGGGAGCAGCATCCAAGATGTGGTCCAAAGCCTCAAGGAAGGAAAGAAAAGATCTGGTGATCTCAGAAGTGGTCAAGATGGAAGAGGAGAGCTACATGATCAAGGCTGTGGGCCAACAGCAGCAAGGGAGATGGACCAATTGGGAGGCTGTTGTCAACAGAGTTGTTACGTGGGCAGACATGTGGAAGATGCCCCAGGCGAGGCTAAGTTTCCTCATCAGGGCCACGTACGATACCCTCCCCAGTCCCGGGAACTTGCATGTGTGGTACGGGGCAGAGGTGACCTGCCAGCTCTGTGACTCCCAGAACCCAAGCTTGCGTCACATTCTTTCTGGCTGCAAGGTAGCTTTGTCGCAGGGCCGGTATGGATGGCGGCACGACCGCGTCCTGCGAAGGCTAGCTGAAATCCTGGAGGCACGCAGAGTGGAAGCAAATGGGGCCAGTCCGGGAACAGCTCAGCGGGTGATTAAGTTTGTCAAGCAAGGTGGCCAGCCTCGGAGCAGCAGCAAGAGCATCCAGTCTCTCCTGTCAGCTGGCGGAGAATGGAACATGAGGGCTGATCTAGATCGTCAGTTGAAGTTACGCCCAGACATTGTCCTGTGGTCCACCTCTACTAAAACTGTCATCATGGTAGAATTAATGGTACCATGGGAAGAGGGAATGGAGGCTGCCTTTGAAAGAAAGAGGGACAAGTACTCAGAGCTGGCAAGTGAGTGTGCACAAGCAGGATGGAGGCCCTTCACCTATCCAGTAGAAGTTGGCTGTCGAGGCTACACTGGAGCGTCCACCCAGCAACTCCTAAAGTCCCTCGGGATCAAAGGCTCCAATCTAAAGAAGGCCCTCAAAGCCTTGGCAGAGGAGGCAGAACAGGGGAGCTTCTGGTTGTGGCTCAGAAGAAACGACAAGGCGTGGGGAAAGCAAGGCGTGTAGACAAGGGGCAGTAGGGAGGCTTCCCTGCTGCCATGTTATGGTATGCGGTCCCTTGACTCAGGGAGATGGACGTCCCTGCCATGCATAGTCCCTTGGGACTCATTCCATATACACAACAGCAATAACACCGGGGTTAGAATGTGGGTACATTATGGCTCCTCCAGCTGGCTGCAGGGGGTGGCAGGGAGACGTCCCTGTCGCTGCTCCACCACCCGGAGATGTTCCGGGATTAAAGGAGCGAAACATCCGTGAAGGGTGGCTCCCGGCTGACGACCCTGCAGCCAGCACCACATGGCACTGTCGGAGGTGCGTCAGGCAGTAATACCCTGCAAGTGTTAACTTGTGCTTACATCTCTCACTGGGATCTTTGAACCCGCTTCCTTACGTTTTAGTGTCTTATCTCACTGGGATCTTGCAACCCGAACTCATTAAGGGACGACCAAATTCCCAGGGTAAGCTACACCCAACTATTAGTTCACTCGTCAATGAAACTGCCCGTCACGGTAATCGAGACACAATGGCCTGAGTTGACCACTTATTTACAATTTTAATGCAATGGCAGGCTCTGCAAAAATGCAATCAATCTATCAAAATCACCAATCTGTGCCTGGGATTACAAAACAGTGTTTGACTTACAGACTTCAGGACAGACTCCTAAAGCAGATTTTATATAAAAAGGCTCTGCTCACCTTGTATTGGCCATTTGAGTCTGTCCAGAAGATTGCAAGAACAGCGTGCCATCCCGGACGAGCCCCCAAATTGTTGCGTCGACCAGCATTCCTCCAATGGGGAATTCAAATTGCTAGTCTCTCCCAGATTCTTTTTATGGCAATAAGCTGATGTTTATATTCAATCAACAGGCAGCAGTTGGTATTTTGTGGTTCATTCTCCAAGCTTAGAGGACAAACTGAGACCAATCCAGCACACCAGCGTTCCCCAGCCCGGTCCAGATCGGTCTAGCTCGGTCTCCCCTCAAACCCCCGGAAGTCCCGTGATCTTCCCTCTGTCCCCCGCCTGCTGTTTCCCCAGTCTAGCTGTGCTCCTTATCTTAGGAATGTAATGGCAGTCTCAACAAAGAGAATAAACAGCGCTCTGACTCTAACCAAGGACACTCGAATCCAAGCACTTTGTACCACACGAGACATTAGCTGATGTAAATATGACTATAGGAGTTTTTAGAAAGAAGTAACACTTAAATATGGATATGATTCTGATCTGCTTCCAACAACGCTTAGAGCGCACTCGTGTTTGATCATTGTGACTAAACTAGGAGCAGACTTAACATTAGGCAAACATATGCCTGTGGCCATGGGATTTCCAGGGGCCACAAAACATCTCACAAAAATTATTGTACAGTTTTCTTCTAGTCAACACGATTGTTAATTTTTTTTTGTCTTAAATTTGTGCGCTTTAAAATACATACAATTTTTTAATCAATCTGATGATTTTCGACAGCTGCCTTCTCACGCAATGGACTATTCCATGTTACTGCACATGTGCAGATTTGATTCCAGAAACCAGTCAAAAACAAACCTGTAGGCACGGTTATGAGGGTTTTTTATAAAAATGAAGCAGATTTACCCAAGTGGAGCAGAGAAGGCGAGAAGAAAGCAAACAATTTTTGTTAAAACGACCCGGAGTGTCAACCTTTTCCTCAGTGACACCGAATTTAAGAGATCAACACAACAAGAGTGACACTTTTCATCACAAATATGTGAGTATTAAAGCGCTGTAAATGGTAAACTATTGGTCTGGTAAGATTTAGTGCAGGTCGGCAGGTAGGAACTAGAGAAGCACTTTTTCAAAATCAGCAACCTCGTCTTTTTTAAACACGGCCACCATCACAAGCTCTGTTTTGCCCACCAGTCACACACGCCTGGCTTTCACAATAGTAGCGCTATGCGCCACTGCGCTAACAAAACATCAATGATCTCTGAAAATGGCTTACACACACTGTCGATTAATGTTTCTACTTTCCAATTGTATCTCAATAATAGCTTCAATATGCAACTCTCATGGTAGTTTAAACAACATGTAAATGACCATGTTGTTTTTGTTATGTGGAGGGCCCCTATCGCTGGGTTTGCCTTGGGCCCCCAATGACTAAATACGCCCTCTAGTGATAAAATCTGCACAACAACAAGTGCATGCCTTTTTTAAATACTTTTGTGCACCGAGATCTCTACTGTGGGTGAACACGCGCCTCAGAGGAAGTCTGAAAGCCAGTCGAAGCCAACATCGCATGCGAAAGTGTTTTACAAAGTTTAACTTCTAAAGGTGAAAAATCGAGACATATATTTATCAAATGTGTTCTCTTAAAGCACTAATAAAAGCATAAGCCTGTGGTATTCTTGTTAAATGTTTTGGTTTAGAAGTTATAACATTGGGCAAGTTGCAAACATCAATAGACATGTCGCTGACGTTGTGTGTGGTGTGGTTCAAAAGTTGTTGTTTTTTTAATTAGGAAGGATATTTTTTTGCTTTTGACTGAGATTCCATTGCAATTTAAATTAACAAAGGTTTTAGAACATGCCTCATCTCTTAGTTCCAAGGTCAAGGGTTGGGCCAGACTTACCCAGTTGAATTTCGTATTCCCAGATGTTTTGTATTAATGCAGGGACACAGGTCTGTTAGGGACAATGGCTGGATGAGTTTGGTGTGGATGAACTCAAACTGATTGTTAGCCGGTGACCTCTGACATCGCAAATGGGTTTTTTTGGCAAACAGAGGAACATATCTAGACATATTCTAAAATGTATAAAGTGGACGCTTTTATAGATTGGAACAAATTCCGTAGTTTCTTCAATTTTCACAATGTAAGTGTCCATATACCTGTCGTTCGTTTGTTGGGACTAACGCGTTACAAAGTAATTTTTTATGTAGTATCGGCTAGAAACTGAGAAGATCTGAGTGTGTTTTATTGCAGCGCTGCGGAAGAGGCGCGCGCTGTGTGTGTGTATGTGTGTGTGTGGGAGGGGGCGTGTCTGTGTTTACTAACAAGACGTCATGGCGAACCCCGAAGCCGAGTTTCTTAAAATGGAGATATTTTCAGTACTTTTATTTTGTCGACCACAAATAAAATAACATTTTAGTTGAATGTAAGTTGTGTCTTGGATCAAAGATCTTATCATAGCAATTCAAATCTGCTGAAGCCGCTACAAAAACAATATGCTTCGACGAAGCAAGTGAAGAGACACACTTCACCTCCACCTCCAACAGCGTCTGGATTTTAACGAGGCACTGCGCACTGAAGGTACACACACTGTCAATTCTCCTATATACTCTTTCATTCTAGACTTCTAGAGTGTTTGATTATCACATCACTCTAAATCTATAGACTATAAAGTTCACAAACATAAAGAGGGATGCTAGTGGGCCAGGCCAATCTTTCCTTTTCTCTAAACTAAAACTGGGGAAATGTGTAGAGTGTTCTGGGCTTCAGACATGATTTTATTTCAGAATTCCTTGAGTTAAAAAAACGCCTGGTTAGGCTTTATGTATGTAGTGTGCCTTCCTTGGTTTACAGCTATGTTGTTATTATGCTGTTTGTTACTTATGTATGTTATGTTGCAGCTATTTAAAATAGTTTTGTCAATTTGTTCTGGCCTGAAGCAAATTGGCCCTTTGAAACATATCTTTGTCTTTGTGTGTTGTATGTAGACCACATTGCTTAGCAGAGTTCAGTGATGCAAATGCATGTCAAGTTGATCAACATATTGTATTATTCTCCAGTGCAATAACAGTACTGAAATGAAGGCTAAAAGGGCATTAAATGGGGCCTTAAAAAAATAAAAACATCTATATAAGTAACTAAATAGTTACTTTTCACAGTAACGCATTACTTTTTGGTTTAAGTAACTGAGTTAGTAACTGAGTTACTTTTGAAATAAAGTAACTAGTAACTGTAACTAGTTACTGGTTTTCAGTAACTAACCCAACACTGGTCGTTTGTACGTGCGCATGGTGTATTTTTGTGTTTTCCACATTTTGTTCTTGTTGCCACTGTATATGTACTGTATGTATACTATATATGTATATCAAGGGCATCCAAACTTGTTCCTCATCCACGCTGAAACCAAGTCAAGACATGTCAAGACATGCTAAAATGTTAGATATTTCTCAATAATTTTAGTTTTTAGTGTAATATGTTGAAGCTGTATTGCTCAGTGGGCAACACTGAGTTGGAATCACAGGCAGGGTGAATAGTAACATTGAGATATGTCCTTAGGCAAGACCATGTATGTTATGAGATGATTCATTGTAGGTATAATATTCCCTTAAAGCCGTTAAAATGTATCTCTGCGCCCTTGGTGTATTTCGGTCTTATTATTTATGTTTTGTACCAAGCACATTGTGTTAGTTTTACTCACCAGGCATTGTCTCTCCCTGTTTAGATCCCTCTAGCCGAGATGGACGCTGTCTCTCTGGCCTCTGAGAAATCCTGGTCCCTAGCTCTGACAGAAGACTCGGTCACTGATGATTTTAACTCCCTCTTTCTCAGCAGTCTGGAATGCAATGTACTGACCGCAGTTAATTTTGTTTTTCATACCTGCTCCTCCTTTGCCCCCTTTTACAGTAACTCGTAGTGGTGTTTCCTTGCCAGGGTCTTCCAAAGCCTCTTGCCCATCGCGCTAACTTTCAGTGCTGCAGTTTAACAGGCAAAGTTACTGTCTGCCAAATGGTTCAAAGTGTAGGTTAAAGCAAATGTACCAGCATCGGAATGTGTCTCCATTAGAAATAGTATTACACCAACTTTACTTGATGAGCAACACTGAATTATTTCTTTAATTAGAAATTACAAAATATCTCTTATTGTTCTGAACGTATGTTTCCATGTCAGTGGCATATTGATCAGAACAATGCAAAGGAGTTGTGTCATAGTTAGGGATGTATATTGTTTAACATTATTTTTTGGTACGGGTTCCTGATTGGGTCGGTCCAGGAGGAACATAAGATTCTGGACTAATGATATCAGTATTTTTTTTTATCCAGCTGACCGTTGTAATTATGACACGCTGTCACATTCAGTTCAAGTGCCGATGTTACGCACGGATACATGATAATCAGCTTGGAATAATAACAAATAAGGAAGCAACACCACACACAATTTTGTAACGCAACAACATTTCTTCCAAGTCCCCAATGTCATACACGCTAATAACAGTGAACACCACTAAACTCACGACCGCCACTACCACGCTTATGACTTCATCAACCCGACCATCCTCTAAGCGGTCCAGAAATCCACAGGCCAATATTAATCCACTCAAAAAAGTGAAATTTTTAAATAATCACTGACCCCGCAAGGGACAAGCGGTAGAAAATGGATGGATGGATGGATGGATGGGTCTTTTTATTTATGTGATACACCCACAACACAGACACACATACGGTGGCTGTCAACACTGGCTTAGGGTCCGTCACTCAAATAGGTCTGTGTCAAAACATAAACACAAATAGTTCTTATTTTTACACAATGCACACCCACCTAACATGCTAATTGATTGTTCTCACTTATATTATATATTTGATATGAGATATGGTAAAGGTCTATGAATGAACATGAATATCATACATTACTATTGTTTTACTTTATTAATTATTATTTTATTACTAATATTTTTAAGGGTTATAATAGGGACAAGCGATATAAAATGGATGGATGAATATACCTAGTGTAATTGTAATGAATAGAAACACAGTGATAGATCTTTGCGGTCTTTACAAGATGATGACATGGCATGACTGCATTGCACCTTGCACATGCACACATAGCTGCCTTGTTTAAGACTTAAAAAGCAGGTGTTGATAAAATACTTCCCTGATGTGAGATGCTTTTTCATGATGTTGCTGGTGCACAACCTCTTGTGCCAAAAATAATGCCAATAAAAATTTATTTTTTCACATTGTTACTTAAACAAATTATATGTAGTATCGATAAGAAATATGGATATTGGTATCGGTATCGATACAATTCTAACTACCAGTGTATATAAATCTCTAGTCGTAGTTGAAATCATGTTGTTCTGGACTAACAGCGCCTCTGCTGGTCACAGCTTATTAGTGCATCAATTATTATTTTTTCAGATCGGTAGTAAAAAGGGTGAATGTGTTTGGAAGGCCCTTGTCAATTTAACCGTGTGTCCTGCAACTTCCTCTTCTCTTTCTCATTCCACGTTTCCAGCCTGATGTTTTCTCGTCCAGTAGAGTAGCGCGCCTGACAGTTCGCAGCTTTTCCGCTCTCTCTGTTTCTTCTCTACCTCTCCACTTTTTTTTTCTGTGCTTTTCATGTGAGTCTACAACACGTCACAGGTCTTTCCTGTCAATAATCCTCTGTGTGTTTGTTCTGTCATCTGTCTTCTACTTTAGTCTATGGTTTCCCCTCCTATGTGAATGGTGTGTCAAAAAGTGATCTCCAGGCTGCAGGACACTGCCCCAGCTGACACAAGGCTTATACCTTTACCTACAGTTAAAGGAGTGACTCCTAAAGAGTGCTTGCGCTTCAAAGCAAAGTGCTTGTAAATCCACTTGTAAAAGGTTTCTGTGATCTGTGGCAGCATGTACCAGCCAACTCCCAACATCTGTTTTCTGTGTATGCTAAAGACCACTGCTTCTTTGTTCATTGTATTACACTCTAGTAGACTTCAGCCACCCATCTTGCAATGACAGACTGATTCCCTTGTGTTTTCCGCAGACCGAGCAACTCGACCCTGGGGGAACAATGGAGGACAACCTGTTGAGTGTCAGGAAACCTGCGGTGGGACGCACACACTCCCTACCCAACGACAGCTACATGTTCTTCCCGCTGCAGCCTTCTGGCAAGCCGACCGCGGCTTCAGCACAGCTTCTTGCACAGGCACCTCAGCCCCAGCACATACTGAGCCCCCATAGAGCCCATTCAGGTAGGATGGATTATTTATTTCCTTCATAATAAATGTCACAATAGCTCAGAAGGAAAATCCCATTCATTGTAGAGGCCAGAATGTATTTTTTATTAGCTTCCATCTGTGAGGTAGTCAACAGGATACATACAATATGTTCATCAATAAAGTACTATCTATCTATCTATGCTATACAGGTGGCTAGATTGGTTATGCAAAATTAATACAGTGGAAACTTGAATTACAAATGTAGTTGGTTTTTGAACAGGGTTCATAAACAGAACATGTTGTCTATTGAAACAAATATCTCTTTAGGAAAAAATCTAAGTATGAATATATCAAACAAAAATAACAAGGATGGGATGTTCAACTTTCTACTGCATAAAAAACAACCTGTGCCCTTCTGACATGCACACACTGTCACTAGCCGTGTGGTGCACTCTCAGTTTGAAATCACAAAACTCCTTAACTTTAGTAGCCAGGTACCTACAACGATTAAGAGTAAATAATAAAATTAACTTGGTTAATCTTCTTGGTAGCTAACCGTTAACAGAAAGCTAGCGCTCCTGAATGTAAACAAATGCCATCGGTGGATCTACACAAACATCGACCGTAACCCCATATTTTTTACCATCACAACATCTTTCGTTTTCTATATTGTTTATAAACCCAGGAAATGTGTCCCTAGACACAAAATAACTTTAATTATGACCATTACCATGTAACTACTTGGTACTGGATTGATACCAACAATTGTAGTATTACTCAAAACGCATGTAAAGTATCCAACAACAGAAGAATAAGGGTTTATTACATTTGAACAGAAGTGTAAATGGAACATGTTAAAATAGAACGTAAGCAGATATTAACACTAAATGAACAAGTAGAATAATCCATCCATTTTATACCGCATGTCCCTCATAAGTTTGACAAAATAATAGAATGATTGATAGGTTACTGCCTACGTCAGCAGTCAAATTAGTAGCCTTTGTTTGCTTACTTCTTACTAAAAGAATTGAATCTAATTGAATGCATTGCCAACATTGTTCTTTGACTGCAATAAGAAACATATGTTTAATGGATCATAAAATGTTCTATTAAAATAAAGCCAATGATAACAGTTGTTTGTGGTCCACTTTATTTTGAAAAGTATCGAAATACATTTTGGTACCGGTACCACAATATTGGTATTTATTGATAAATATTGAATCCATTAATATTGGACAACCCTAATCCCTACCATACATTGCATTGTGGGGATCCAGAGAGGTATTTTACTACAGTATATATTTTCAAAGGTTTGAGCATGTGCAAGATGTACAGTATGTGTCTGTAAAATGATTCAGTTAAATTAGGATATCCAACCATAGCTTTTCCCTTTATTACTTCTATTTTGTGTGCGTGTAGTGGCGATTTGAGAAACCCAAGAACATCTTAAACCCAGGTTGCGAGCTGTAAAAACTAAATAAGGTCATAGATTCCCACTACATTTGTCAGCAGGTTTATGCGAAAAACCGTTAACATAAACAGATCTAACGCATAAGATAAGAAATAATCCATCTAAATATGATGCGGACATTTTGTTTAGTCACATTTCAGTGAATAATGCATGCATTTCACATGTTTGAGCCTATACAGGAGAGGTTGTATCAACAATTGGTTTCAATTTGGTGCTGATCCAAAATCGCACATTTCGCCTTGATTGAAGTTAGCTTTGAAGTTTGTCATTGTGTAGTTAGTTTTTTATTAGCATGTTTGCATAAAAAAACTACTTTTTTGAAGTTCATGAAACCTTGTGAAGGGTCGGACCAAGGGAAAGAAACAGTAAGTTTTGTTGGGGGTTTGAGATGCTGGATATATGGTAGGGATCAAGACCTGACCCAAATTGGGATTTCATGGAGGTTTTGTTTGTTTTGTTGTTCTTTTCTTTAGCTGGATTATAAAAACATAACCAATTTTCACTAAACCTAACTGAAAGTTGAGGTCCGGAGCAAGAAGTAACCCTATATTAATATGCGAGTGTGTGTGCGTATGTGTGTATCTTAACGACAACATTCAGACATACTATACAATTTTTCTGAGGTATAAGTAAAGAACCAGTTAGACCAATTAGAGTCCATATCACTTAAAATTGCATAGAAAATGCATGTTCCTTTGCCTCGATCAGGCTTTTGATAAGTGTCTATTAAATGCATGAATATGCTGTCATTAGAGATGGATACCTTTCAGATTTGAATAGATGCTGGTACCCAATGGTACCAATTTTCGATACATTTGTGTGTGTAAATAAATGTTAATTGTTTTCATTTGTTAATGTGTAACATTAAACAATGAGCTGATTATGATAACGGTGCTGCCCAGATGTTATATCTTGTTTCATTTCTGAGTTTCATTTGCAAGTATTACATAGTAGACATTGCATGCAGTTTCAATTCCAAGATGATAGATGGCAGTCGTGTATAGGCTACAATGGGTTGCCTGGCTAGTAGAGTAGTTTTTGCCAGTAAGGTGAATCTAGTCTCATGTTGTGCCCTACAAAGTCTTTATGCTGTAAGTATTGTACTTAGTATACACCAGCTGTTTGATTGTAACATGCATCTTAGTTGTAGTTTTCATTACTGAATTTGGAGGTGTTCATTTCCATGTAAATCCCTAATGCTATTAAGTCACATTTATATGTCAAAGCCAATGTAATTTAGCATCAAGCTAGTGCATTTTAGAAAATTGGGCCTTATTTTCCGTTTTCTATGAAGCATATTTGCTTTGATGGCATTAAAAATTGCAGCATTACCTAAAGACAATTTGGCTGAGTTTGCTCTGAGTGTTGCTTGAGTAATTGTTTCTTCGCCAAGTGTTTGTGCTTGTGTGAGTCTGCCACCGGATGTGATGTTCCGAACATCAATGGTATCGAAATTTGGCACCGTTTGATCGTACGTGAATTTATACCCAGTTGTACTGACGAAATTTGGATCGGTGCCTATAAAAGTATTGATAATAGGACTTTGAATCTTTGGGCACCACACAATTCGATTCGATTAAATTCTTGGGGGTAAGAATTCGATTCAGAATCGATTCTTGATTCAAAATCAATACTTTTTTTAATAACGTTGGGTGCCAGTTCTATGATTAACTACATTTCTCTCTAAAATAGATAAACAGCTCTGATACATTTCTATATTACTTAAAAATAAACTGGTTTTGTTTAATAACATACTACAAAACATTTAATAAACATGTAATAAAGTCAAATACAAATAAGACAACAAGAAACTCTTAAAGTGAATCTGTAAATCTGCAGATATGGGCATGTACATCAACCATACAGTTTGCCTGAGTGGCTGGACAGGACAGATAAAAAAAAAAAAAAATCAATGTTTTTATTTTTTGAATTGTTACAAATAAGAATTGTGATTAATTCGATAATCCATTTATTTATCTAATTGATACCTAACCTAAGTTGTGATGTTTTTTATCTACAGCCGTGTTTCTTAACCATAAAGCCGGGCGGCCCTTGTTGAGCCACGTGCGCCCCCTCGAGGGCTGCCAAAAATATCTGTTTCTCAGCTGTGGTTTGTTTGGGCCGTAGCGGTACTCAGTTGTAATAAGCCACCACTTGTGGCAGTAATGTCAATCTTAAACAAGAAAACTAGAGCTAAAGTCATCAGGGAAGTTATAAAATATACGGTATATATAAATGACTTAAGTAGTGATGCTGTATTTTCATTTGCACTTTACATTTATGAACAGTTGATTAAAAAAAAACATATATAGCATTATCGTTTATTATGAATATATAGTTAGAATTTTAATTGAATGTACATTTATTTTTCAGCAGTTTTTATCAGTGCCTTCTTCTGCAGTATATTTGACTAATATTTATTATTTTAATCCGCCTGACCTAAGCCTTGATAATAATCTTTTTGATATCATTTGACAATGATTATCATGTTAAACTGTAAGTACAATTGATAGAATTATTGAATATGATTAAAATAAAGAGTAATATTACTAATTCAGTGTTAATATTTCAGTGGACCCCAGGCCCCTCTGTAGTGGAAAAGTTGGGCCCCGAGGTCAAAAAGTTTCACAACAGTATATGAAAAAGGAAGGTTCGGCCTTGACTTGGATCCACTCTCTACTGAGTTCATTTCTACTGTACTTCCCTTTTTTTCAGACTCCAGTGGTTCAGTACGTTCGCAACCAGAAGAGTTTTCCCAACGACTGGCCATCCCCACCGACCTCTTTAGACCCATCAGCCCTCACAGTCACTCCGACTCAGAAAGCATACCACGACTACCCCCTCCCAGACACTCACATACGCTGAGCCGCAAGCTGCGCAGACAGGTGACCCACCGCATCTGTTTTACATCTCAGGGTCAATTTGAACTTTGCTCAAAGGTCTCGTGTCATGACACAGTATGGATGGTTGACTGATTTAGCGAGGTGCTGGACCATAAACCAGACTATAAACTGTCCACAGGTGTGAATGTGCAAATAAATAATATTTTGTCTTTTTAATTCAGATCACATGTGACCTGAATGAGAAGAAGTGGTATAGAAAATGCATGGATAACCTGAGAGTGTAGTTCCTTATCTAAGTAGACACAACAAAAATACTGTTGAATTACCTCTCAGACAAAATAAAAAAACATTAGTATTATAATCTCCGTAAGAACAGTTTTTTTTGTTTTTTCTCACATCCCTGATATTGTATACCATTGTATTTGATCATTATTACCGTATTTTTCGGAGTATAAGGCGCACTTAAAATCCTTTCATTTTCTCAAAAAGACTGCAGACTGCAATATGACACCAGTAAACAACACCAAAACATTAAATGGTCCATTGAAAATAAAGAACATTACACACGGCACTCAAAAATCTGTAAAAATGTTTTAGTACGACTTTGAAGCCGCACCGCTTGATGGATTGTCGGCCAATTACAGCTACCGTAGTCAGAGATACAATTATTACTATGGTGCGTGTATAAATGGCACCCATTAGCAAACATATTATCTGGTGTTTTATTTCATAATATTTTACAAAACCAACGTTTTTTATCTTCTGGTACCTGCTGATGTGTATTTGAAATCTGCATAAGTCCTGAAAATTTGCGCAAGTCCGCCACTGTAGTCCGTGCCGATTCCGTAGTCGATAAGCTTATTATTTTTCACTATCTCCTTGTTATGGGACATTCACCCTCTGCTGTTGCCATTTCTAATATAAAGTAGCGTAAAGTTCTAACTTATATCTGTTAGTAGACTCGCTATGGAAGCGCTAAAAACTACCGATGTAGTGGGTTTACATAATATACCCATGGAACTTTAGTTATTAGAGAGTTCCGGTCGGACGGTTTTTCATGGGACACATTTACGGCATTGTTGTTGCACTAGTGAGCCACGGATGAGGTTGTGTAAACCACAAGGAAATGTTTTAAATTTAGAAAAAAAAAGATGATAATATGACCCCTTTAATGCGCTTTATAATCTGGTGCGCCTTTTGTATGACAAAAGACCTGAATAGACCCGCTCATCGGCAGTGTGCCTTATAATCTGGTGCGCCCTATTGTCCAGAAAGTACGGTATTTACATTTCAAAATGGTATGATAATCTACCTAAAACAATTTTAATAGATTTGTAAGGAATATTATTAGTGGAGATGTAGAAAGGGATTCATACATTTGGTAGTAGTGGTTCTGTGGCTCCATAATGCTCAAAGTAAGAATGTAGTACAATTACAAATAGGTACACATTTAAATAAGTAGATACAGGACATAAAAAATCATTATTATTATACTTGAATAATATTTTGTTAGATGACACTTACTGTATATCATTTGTTTGGCTCTTTTACGTGTTCCTCAACATACAGGTGAATCTCACTAAATTAGAATTTCATGGAAATGTTATTTGATTTCAGTTGTTCAATTAAACACTTGACTCTGTGTTAATGTTGACCACCAGAGTGGTCAACATACAGTAGCACAGTAGGCCTAAGTAATTATTAAAAACAAGGCAGAGGTTTTATTTCATAAGCATATTTTACCTTTTTAGCCACTCTGACATTACACACAGTTTGAACAATAACACTGTGTCTGAATATTGGAAAATTGGGAAAATTAAACACCTAACAGTATCTTTCGCATCCCACTAGATAGAGCCCACGTACCACAGTTTGAGAATCATTTGTAATATTAGTATTAGTATATTAGTAATATTAGTATTTTTTAAATTTGTATGTATATTATTACAATTGTATTATATATTATTTATAGTATTTTATTTTAAATTTTAAAAATAGCAAAAAATGCCATGTTTATTTTTAACATTTTGTCCCAGCAAAAAACGCAATAAAATAATGAGCAATAGTCAGTCCAAATAACATATTCTACTGTCAACAAGTAGAATAGGTTTGTCTTTGGAATACATTTACAAATATCAATCAATCAATCAATCAATCAAAGTTTATTTAGCCCTAAATCATGAGTGTCTCAAAGGGCTGCACAAGCCACAACGACATCCTCGGCTCACATCCTACCTCAGAGCAAGAAAAAACTCAACCCAATGGGATGACAATGAGAAACCTTGGACCTGGGCGACCGGTGCAATGGACGTCGAGTGGATCTGGCATAATATTGTGAGAGTCCAGTCCATAGTGGATCTAGTTAATAGTGTGAGAGTCCAGTCCATAGTGGATCTAGCATAATATTGTGAGAGTCCAGTCCATAGTGGATCTAGTTAATAGTGTGAGAGTCCAGTCCATAGTGGATCTAGCATAATATTGTGAGAGTCCAGTCCATAGTGGGGCCAGCTGGAGATCATCTTGAGTGGAGACAGGTCAGCAGCGCAGAGACATCCCCAACTGATGCACAGATGAGTGGTCCACCCCGGGTTCCGACTTTGGACAGGTAGCGAATCATCAGTGGTAAACAAATCTGTGTGGCTGTCTCCGTAGAGTGATTTACCCTGAAACCGGATTGAAAAGGTTCACAGAGATTGTTAGTCACTAAGTGTTCATTTAGCTGCTGTGCAACAATTTTTTCGAGAATTTTGGAAATAAACGGAAGGTGGGAGACCGGTCGGTAGTTTACCATGAGGTCAGGATCGAGGTTAGGTCTTTTGAGCAGAGGATGAATAACCGCTTTTTTGAATGCTAGGGGAACAGTGCCGGAGGAAAGTGATACGTTTATAATATTTAACACTGATGGACCTAATAATACAAACAGTTTCTTGATAAGTTTCCCAGGAAGTGGGTCAAGTAAACATGTTGTTTGTTTTATCCCACTTACACGCTGTAATAATTCCTCTAATGTTATTTCATCAAAAATAGAGAGACTATTTTGGAGGGCAGTGTCCGTCGTATATACAGTCGTATTTGTGTTAATAGAACCCAGTTGTAGCTGGGATGCGTTGTCTTTAATCTCCTTTCTAATGAGTTCAATTTTCTTATTAAAGAAATTCATAAAATCATCTGCCGAGTGGGTGGAGCTACTGGGAGGAGTCCCTTGTTGGGTTAGCGATGCTACTGTACTAAACAGAAATTTAGGATCATTTTTGTTGAGGCGGATGAGATTTGAGTAGTATTTAGCTTTAGCTAAGGTAAGCATGCGTTTATAAGTTATTAAACTATCACTCCATGTTTGATGGAAAACCTCAAGTTTAGTCGTGCGCCATATGCGTTCCAGTTTTCCACATGATAATTTATGAGCTCTGATTTCTTCTGTAAACCATGGGGTGCGCCTTTTAGGGGCCCTTTTTTGCTTTAGAGGTGCTATACTATCAATAATTTCGCGCAAGGCATCGTCAAAGTTGTTAGTGAGGTTATCAATAGAGCCGACATAATTTGGGAATGGTGCCATTACCGAAGGCAGTAGGTCAGCAAGAGTCATCGTTGTGGCAGCATTAATGTTGCGGCCGCTATAGCAGTTATTATTATTATTAGCTTGTTGACAATGAGTCAAAACTTCAAATTTTATAAGGTAATGATCGGACATTACTTTAGTATATGGAAGTATCATAACTTTGGAGGTGGTGACACCCCTGACAAGCACTAGATCTATTGTATTACCGTTGCGATGCGTGGGTTCATGTATTATTTGTGTAAGACCAAAGCTATCAATTATGGTTTGGAGCGCCACGCACTGAGGGTCCGATGGGGTATTCATATGGATATTAAAGTCCCCCATTATGATTATATTGTCGGCGTGCGTATGATTATTATATATATATTTTTAAATATGTTTCATATCAGCATTAAACTTTTTTTTTTTTTACATTTTATAAGGTACTGAATTTGGGGTAGCTGTGAGCTGTAACCATCCAAATCATTATAAATTAAGAAATACCTATGACATAATATAAATAAATATTTCACTGTGTATGAAGTGAATTTAAAGAACATAAGAGCCTCACTGCTTTAATTTAACTAGGGAAAAAAAGTGCACTTTTCAAAGATGTTACTATTTATTGAGCTGGACCTGTATGTTATTGAACGACTCATGACAACAGAATCCTCCCCAAAAAATTACCTTTCTAAACAGTGTCCTCCCCCTTTTCCTCCCCCTCTCCCTCCTTCATACGTATCATTTTCCATATCGTATCTGTTCTGGTCTGACCCCAGCTCAGCTGGGCGCCTGACCCCGAGCTGCTGCTCAAACACAGATACTCCTGTTTCTGAAACAGTGAGAGGAAAGTAGACTTTTTCTAGCATTGAGCCTTTCAGAAACACTGGACTCCATGCTCATATTGCAAAAGACACAAACATAATATGAAAGCTCCATTTTTTTATTCATTTAATTTTCAAATTTCTCTGTTAACCATCCATCATCTAATATTCCAACACATATATTTGGCAATAATATATAGTTTTATTGTATTGCCAGGTTATTAAATGGCAGTGTGTTTGCAGAACTCAGGGGATTGTAAAACAACACATGCGCTCCATACAATGAGACTTGTTTTTGTACAGTGTGATGGAGCACTTTTGTATCGACTACCTGGCTAAACCTGTCAGAGTGCTCTTTAAAGACCACTTATACATTGCATTGTTTTAGTATGCACTCTTTCTGTGCAGTCTGTGACCACTGGGTGTCTCTGTGGTCACACCCTCAAAGCTCATGCAAGAGAAGCCATTATTCCTCAACATGAACCCTGTCTGAAACTCATCCATGTTCGTGTGTGAACGTACTCAAGTTGACCCCTCAGCAAAGTGGAGCAATTTAAATCTCCTCTTTTACCCAATCAGTGTTCAATAAGGATGAGAGTCAATCACAACTCGAGGACATTGTATGAGTTTTAACTCGCGTAGTTGCTGCGGTGGCACGTCCTGTTCACCCTCTGACTAATTGCCACGCACACTGACATGGAAACATAATCCGATTTAACAAGTGGGCGGTAAATGACGCAGATCGCGACTACAACATTACAGATGTTTTGTGCGAAAGGTCAAAGGTTAGAGGGTTCACCGTGTCAGCTGGCAAGCAATATGCCAAAAGCATATGAACAGACCATTTTTTTATCCGCAATCATATGGCCCCTTTCCTGGGTGAATCTCCCATGAGAGGAAGGGGAGTTGATAATTTTGCAATGCAGTCTGCTGAAAATGATGGAAAGCGGCAACCGACGTTGTAGTCAAAGTCGGAATCGACATATTCAATACTCTACTGCTGAAAGGTCGATGCTACAGTCTCCCCACCACCCTCCATTCGTCACGTTTTATGTGTCAGGGAAATGGGGCCATATTAATACCCTTCCTACTGTACACAAATGACACTATTTACTGACTAAACAGGTCAACACAAATGCATTTATTATAGCCTCATTTTATCAACCGCTGCCAACTCACTACTTTTGAAGCAGTCCTGGTGCTTAGAGAACTTTTTATTTTTATGGAATTTAGTGGTATTCAAGTTGAACAGAAGAGCACTTTAAATTCTTAAATACGAATATTGAAGTAACAAATACACCAATATGAAAAGTTCTAAACAAATCGTCATATCTATCTCAGCAAGTTTGAAAAAAATAATAATTACGCAACTTGCGCGCCGCGACCATGATTGGTGCATAATGAGGAAGCGTTGTGTTGTTGTTTTAATGTGTGCCCCAGTGGAATGAAATGTGGTGTTGGAACTGAGGTTTGGTGCTGGCGTCTTACATTTGGCAGTGAAGTTTAAAAGCGCATTAGAGTCTGTGTCCCTCTTTCAAGACGCTACATTACCCACAAAACATTATTTGAACACAGTGGCGGGCCGTGCGTTTCCCACCTAGGCCTTCAGTGATGTCCGACTTCAATGATTATCTCTCAAAATACCATCATTTATGTCACCACATGACTATTGCTGGAGAAATACTGTACAGAAACACATTTACGCACTACTGTATATTGAATCCCCTCAACAGTGTAAAAAACTGGTTATTTTCTGGCTCATTTAAAAATCAATAAACCCGCATCAGCAATTAAAACATATCTTATGTGGTACTGTCAAAATTAAAATAGCAAAAAAAAACATATTAAACGTGAAAAAAAACCCAAATCAAATAATTGAACTCACAATTTGTAGAACCCATTTGACGCCGTATAGCCCTTCTTAGTCGGTTGATTCGAGTAGAAATGGCGGGCATTTCCCAATTTCATCGCCGACATAGTTTCACAAGATGTAGTTTCTCTTTAAATATCCTTCTTGAAAATGGCCTTGCAAATATATATATGCCACCTAATCAACGTTTTGTTCTCCTTCCTTGTGTGTCAACACTTCCCGCTTCCTGCTTAATTGCAACTTGTGATTAGATACTCCCTTGTCATTCGACAAGGGAGTATCCAATCACAGTCTCGTTAACATCCGGCTACCTAGATAGGCTACTGTCAACAACTTGTAATCTGATTGGCTATCGCAATTGTCTATCAACTCTTTGTGTCCGTTCACTTACAGTGCATGGACGCCTGCATTGTTGTTTCTGAAGGCGTCTGGCAGATTTGGTACAGCATGGCAACATAAGCTAGCTGAATTCTGATTGGATAAAAACTCTATAACCTAAAAACAACAGCACTGGAAAAAGCATAATATGACATGTAGAGAATATGAATAATTTTAGATATTTAGGAAAAGTAAATAAAAATGATTTTATATTTAATTATGATCATGATTTCTGGTCATGTTAGGCCAGCAGAGAAGGCCTTGCTGGTCCTGACGGCACACCACTGCTTGAACAACATAGTCATTTCTCGCTACTTTGCGGCTTCACTGCATCGCAGATTGTTTTTTGTGCCTTTTTTTAAAGCATATTCTACATGTTTTAGGCCTAAATCTGGTATTAAATTAAGTTGTTTGTATGTATTAGATGTATTACAATGCAGTACTTGTCTAATTTTCTATTATAATATTGTGGCAATCGATAAAGATTTTCAGCAAGCAGGACGTCCGTTTCTGGGTTAAGGGTGAACGATGCTAACAACAACACAACCTGCTAACCTTAGTGCTATATTTAACGCAACAACAATCTCAAGTTGACCAACTTTTGGCAGAGTAACTTTGTGATGGACTTCATCTTCAACTCTTGCCTCATCAGTAACACGTGTCCACATTGGTGAGACTTTGACATTAGCGGTATCAAAAGACAACAACAGGACGTAGCATCAGACATCGGACGCTAAGTCTGCTATTACCGATCCAAGATGCACTTCATCTTTGACATCAATAACACGGCTTTGGCGTGAGCTATGTGGAACGACAACGTAAGACAGTAGAATGGAATGCTAACAACAAAGCTAAAGTTCGTAGCTGCGATTGTTGACCAAGTTTTTGCAAATCATTACACGCCCGTGGTTGCAGCACATGCAAGCACAATCTAACTTACACCGGATGTCCACTGGATGCGTAACGGCTGCTGAACGCCCCCGCCACTGTTTGATGTGTACTGTAATAGCGCATACTTTTACAAGAGATCTCAATAATTTACGTGTAATCAAGTGATAAGAGTTTTAGTAAAGCGTAAACATTTTATTCCAACCTTTCAGAGAAGCAGAAGCGGAGAAACTCGGTCTGCCGTTTGAGATACGTAACGGCTGCTGAGCGGCAACACCGCAGAACATCTCTGAGCTTTGCCTTCTGTGCCGTCTAACTTCACTTGACTCGAGGAAAAGACGACTGTTTCTCTTGTTTACATGTTAGCATTTAAGCTGGCTAGCAAGGTAACGCTAGTTGGTTTCCATAATTTTAATGTAATATGGTAATACTAATCATTGGGAGTTTTACAGCGGTTATCATTAATACCGTTTATTTTGTAATACCGAAGTAACCCCGTCGAGGCTGGCAAACTTAGCGACTTCATTTTCATTTATTGTCCAGACTTAGAGCAGCACGGTAGAACAGGGGTTAGTACATCTGCCTCACAATACAAAGGTCCTGGGTTCGATCCTCGGCTCGGTATCTTTCTGTGTGGAGTTTGCATATTTCTTCCCGTGACTGCATGGGTTCTCTCCAGGTACTCCGGCTTCCTCCCACCTCCAAAGACATGCACCTGGGGATAGGTTGATTGGCAACACTAAATTGGCCCTAGTGTGTGAATGTGAGTGTGAATGTTGTCTGTCTGTTGGCCCTGTGATGAGGTGGCGACTTGTCCAGGGTGTACCGCGCCTTCTGCCCGAATGCAGCTGAGATAGGCTCCAGCACCCCCCCGCAACCCCAAAAGGGAAAAGCGGTAGAAAATGGATGGATGGATGTCCAGACTTAATTGACTAATTGTCACCATGTTTACAAACCCAGCAACAGATTCTGACCATAAAAGCAAACTAAATACATGTGAAATAATTCATAGGTTAGCATAATGCACGAATGCTGCAGCTCCAGTTTGACTTCCGGTAAAGAATAAAAAAACAATGACATCTGCCCAGTTTGTGAACCTTGACCCAAACTACGACTTCTCATCCTCATCAAGTCCCACTAACCAGGTTCCCTCCCTCATCTCTAATCCCTCGTATTTCCACCAATCCCCCCTCTCATTGCACATTTATCTCACACTTCCTCATCCATCCCGCCCTAAATATTTCATCCCACCTTTCTCCCCCGTGCCTCGCCTTGCAGGTCGCAGTGTCTACTGACTCTCAGGAGGCCCTGTGCTCGGATGGAGAGGGAAGCAGCGAAGGACTTGTGAATGCGGCTTCTCTTGGCCTCCCTCAACATCTCTCTGACTCCTCATCCTCCAAATCCTCACCCTTTCCCTTCCACCATCACCAGCAAGAGCAGCCTGCGCTCTGTCTGGTCCCGGCCACACCGGGGGCGTCCCCGAAACCTTCGCGCCCCAGCGGTGTGCAGCACCGCCTCGACTCGCCTCCGCCCTTACCGGTGAGGCCGCAGCGACAAAACGAGGCATCCGTGGATCAGGAAGTGTCCCTTATTACCGGGGCCGGGTTGACCGGGAGCGATGACGTCATCCGGACTGACGAACTCGGCAGTAGCAGCAGCGTCGGCGCCACAGAGGACTACGAGAACAACGCGCACTGTCAAGAAAGCGGCAGCCCTCGCTTGAGGCCGTTGAAGAGGTTCCACAGCGTTGACACGCAAGGCCGCAGCATCCTCCTGCACCGCCTTCGCCCTTACTCCTGGCTGGACGACCCGCGGCGCCACTCTGTGGAGGTCTGCTCCGTGGTGGAGTCCCGCCCCCAATACAGCACCACGTCCACGTCTTCTGGTTTCGTGTCGCAGGCCGACAGTCTGCAGATCCGCAGCCAGACTCAGACCTCGCTGCTCTCACCTCGCCGCAAAAAGAAGATGAGCCCACCTTGCATCTCCGTGGATCCGCCTGACGGTTCGGAGCCCTCGTCAGGGTTGCCGCCGCCCTTGCCCAGTCGGGACTCATGCCTTAGGCGGAGAGCGCCCTCTAGTGACTCGAAGGACTCATTAGATCTCGGTGTTGGAGAAGGTTCCGGACAGGACCCCAACGCCAACCCCATGCTACTGACTCTTCCCAGTTTGTCCTTTGAGAAGACTGATGGCTGACAAGCGAACACACAAAGACGCACACAAGACCTAATGTGATATTTGAAGTTATGCTGTAAAGAGTGAGACACCCCCGGCTCCTTTCCCAGGAGCAGTGCTGTAGTAGCGCCACCGTCCTTTGTATATTTTAAACTGCCAAAAAGGGAGACCACACAAGACACACCAGCGTCTCCCCTCCTGCTTACAGCTGCATGCAATTGGCTGCAGTCGACCCGGCAACCTCTGGAGTGACATCACAAAGCGATGCCACCTTAGAACTTCCGTTGGAGGTACAAAGCAATATGAACGTTTTAGAGACACTATTTTCTTAAATTATTAGATAGGATGTTAGTTAGATTATTAGTGTTTGTACAGGATGTTGTTTTTTTTTATGTTTTTTTTTTTTTTTCTATTCTTTTATGTTCATGTGACTTTTTTCTGAAAGGTTTTGTCTTGTCTTTTTTTCCACTCTAGGTTATTTCTAGCTTTCTTGGTTTACTGAGGAAAGTGGACGTTTTACAAAGTGCTGAAAACTATGTATTTGTAGGAATAATATATAAATATGTATATATATATATATATATATATATATATATATATATATATATATATATATATATATATATATATATATATATATATATATATATATATATATATATATATATATATATATATATAACAAGTTATTAAACGCAGCTTGGATTTTTAAGCACACTCATTTAACTCAGTGGTTGATTGTTACAGTAGAACCGGTATCCCAATCCTCATGTGTTACGAATCGCTACAAACTTTTGTTTAGTGTTTGTATTTCATTGCTTCCATGTTATTAAACATAGCTTGGGGAGTATAGAATGTTGAAAAGAAATGGAATGAAGAGGATTATCAAACAATCCTCGACTTGTGTGACGCTGGAAATGACACAAAAGCACATTATTTCATGTTTCACCTCATGAACCTTATTCTTTACTATGGATTTATTTATTTTTCAAAATAAACACTTATTTAAACTTGGATTCTTGCAACGAAAAATAATTGTGGGGAGCTAAAGCAGCACCTATGTGAATGTTATCTTCTTTTTGTAAACCACAAAAAGAAGGGGGCTATAATTCAAGGCAGGCTGTTATATTGAAATAAAAAAAAACATGTTTATAACTTCGCTAAAGATAATAACTCTATTTTTCAACTTTAATTATCATTTGGGGTGCATGAGAAAATACTATAGAACAGTGATTCTCAAACTGCGGGCTCCATCTAGTGATATGCCCAAGAATCACTTGATTAAATATTCAAACACAGTGTTACTGTTCAAACTGTATGTAATGTTACAGTGGCCAAAAATATTTCATATACTTTATAATTAAAACAGCTGCCTTGTTTTCAATGAATATTTAGGCCTACTACACTACTGTATTTTAATGTGGTTCACTATGGTGTGTTTTCAGAGGTGGTACTTTAAAAACCACTGCTATAGAAAGTAAAATGTGGCTCTTTTTTACCACAAGGGCCAGAATTACTAAAGATTTGTGTTTATCAAATGCCTGCACGTATAGCTGATTGACTAAGATTGTGTGCAGAGGATTGCGTCTCTTAAATAAGCAAAATAGCAAGCGCAATCCATTTAGCGTGTCTGTCTTCATGTATATGCAGAATAGATGCTGAATATCAGAGTGTCCACAATACTGGGAATAGGAGATGCAAATATATTATTTGAGCACTCGCAGTCTGATTCATCAAAACTCAAACTCCTCTAGGGCTGCTGTTTTGTGTCTATACTTACCGTTTTTGAAAGGTTTGATCAAACTGAGACCGTTACGCACAAAATGGCTGTGAGAAATGTCCGTGTGCGTGTCAAAATATTTGGACTGTCATAAATTATAATAGACATATTGTCTATTCAGCGATGCCATTTTATACTGTAACTGCTGAATGACATAACCCAGCAGGCACAAGACATTAGCAATGTTGATTATACATATATGTCCTTTAAAACTGACTTCAAAACAACATTGCGAAATAGTTGTATTCGTAAATTGAGATAATGTTGATGTCTAACTTTGGATCCACGTTGTTGGTTAGGAAATGACCAAATTTCAATGGTCAAATCAACGTCATTAAATAAACGTTGTCAAAAAGTATGTTGTTTTAATGTTGTACTTGTGTTGTAGAATATTGGTTAGAAAATGACCAAAATTCCAATGGTCAAATCTATGTCAGATTAAACATTGATTAAACATTGTCAAAAAGCATGCTGTTCCAACGTTTGGTTTGACTTGCTCAATGTCAGAACCTAATTCAACAAGCTCTCAACATTGTTTTAATGTCTTGTGCCTGCTGGGAAGGGGCTAATTAAAACACATTTAATTAATCAGTTTTTGTGTCTGCTAGTATTTTTTTAAATGGTGTTCGTTTTCTCATATGGGATATATATCAATATATCTCCTATACGAAAAAAAAAATGTTTGCGATAAGCATTTTCTTGTTCTCCAGAATGATCCAGACATACCATCACAGTGCAGCTTAGTCGTGCTAAAAATAGGTTTTGTTGTCTGGATCGCACTTCAATATAGCCTAAAACAGGTGGTTGGTACTATATTTGTGTGCTGCCAAACATCACTGGTTGGACCGTATGATGTCATGAATGTGGAGGGAAATGACTGTCTCCATGGGGACAATGTTGTAGCGCATGAAAAATCAGTTTGCACCACTTTTGCACTCGTTATCAATTGCACACCCACTAATAGTACACACAATTGAACACTTTTTTTGATCCTAATAGATGTTAGGATATGAGTTTCCTGTGTTTAATTTTAAACAAAAATACAAATTTTGATTGGTGCGTTCAACATCAAAATAGAGTAAAAGGTATTGCTTATGGTTTGCAGGTGAGCCAATGATGTTGAATAATCCAGATGAACTGCAGCGGCACCTCTAAGATGCCATCGAAATCGTAAAATTTAGACTTTGACCAAAATGTTCAGAAAAAATATGCATTGAAAGTCTCACAGAATTTCAGAGGTCAGTTCACAAACGACCTGACGAGAGCCGAGCACATCTTGTGAGGATTAACTTCACAAGCCAGCGTAGCTTTTTATTTGTCATGGGAGATGCCGCCACAGAAGACCATGGAGCTAATAATGGAGCAGCGAAAGCAGTACATAGGAGATTCTAATAATAAAAGAAGAAGAGTTCGCTGCTTTTGATGTACACGGACAGACTTCGCTTGCAAGAACAAGACGTGCTTAAAAGAGTCAAACATTTGTTCTTGAAAGGTGAGTATGTGCTTTATTTTGATGGTTTAGGTACAAACTATGACACCTGTACAAGTGACGTGTATTATAGTAGCTTCAGTTTGACTCTGGAATGGATGAATGCATTTCAATTATATCCTATGGCAAAAAAAACCTAACTTTTCTGAACATAAACAAAGGAGACATCATCCAGTATCATGTAGAAGATTTGGAAGTTGCAATGTATGATACACTTTTCCTTTTGGGAACACAGTCACACTCCAAACAGACCAGTTCAGCATTTAACCTTTCCTGGGCCATGCCTTTAAAAAAGTGTACTCGATGTAGTAGTTGTTGTTTTTTGTCTTCTCAGGAGGTGTTTTGTCACGTTTCTGGAAGGTTGCTTATCAATCACAATCCCTATGTGAGACAACAACACACGCTTATCTCCTTTAGTGCAGTCTGAATTGTAAAATATGGCTCGTGCTGGACTGAATCATTTATTCCGCCTATAAAGCTCTGTAAAAATAAAAAAAACACCAAAAATACTTCATTTACCTGTCAAGACCTGCATATTAACCAAGTATTAGCAACAATGATATTAGGAGCTCTAACCCTGAGGAACTACTTTTAGTTGAGAATTTGGTCAACTTTGACATTCAATTTAGACCCAAAGACATTGTGAGGAAGACACGACAAGATGCTTCTTTGCTACCAGCATTTTTTACCTGAGTGGTTAGGATTATGATAAAATCATCATCTGTACAGGGAACACAAGTCTCGTGCTGAAAGAAATAAACATCCCATCAGTCGGCATCCCAGTGAGAGCAGACATTGTACAGTAAGTGATTGTGTTATTATGTTAGTAGTTTGTATTTTTTGCTTAGTACTTAGCAACACTGCCACATGATAGTGTTTAACTACAAACCCTGTTTCCATATGAGTTGGGAAATTGTGTTAGATGTAAATATAAACGGAATACAATGATTTGCAAATCCTTTTCAACCCATATTCAATTGAATGCACTACAAAGACAAGATATTTGATGTTCAAACTCATAAACTTTTTTTTTTTTTTCAAATAATAATTAACTTAGAATTTCATGGCTGCAACACGTGCCAAAGTAGTTGGGAAAGGGCATGTTCACCACTGTGTTACATGGCCTTTCCTTTTAACAACACTCAGTAAACGTTTGGGAACTGAGGAGACACATTTTTTAAGCTTCTCAGGTGGAATTATTTCCCATTCTTGCTTGATGGCGGCGAGGCCCAGAAGAGGAGAGAGGCTAGCGCGAGGCTTGCCAGGCCGGACGGGACCCCATGGGAAGATCTATATCTTGGGCTCAGACGACATCCACTGGGACCGGGGACAGCCTAGGCCGATGGCGGTAAACACCCGCAACAGCCAAGATCAACATGGGGCCAAAGAAGGTGCTCTCTCCTGATGAAGGTGAGGAGATAAGGAGATCGCTTGAATTTTTAACAGCAGAGGTATCAGCCATTAAGCAGTACCAACAGACAATTATGCAGCTGGTGGAGGAGGTAAACATTCTATGAATCGAGAATGACGCAAAAAATCTACAAATAGAAAAATTAACGGACCGAGTGGACGAACTGGAACAGTACACAAGAATAAATGACGTTATTCTGACCGGGCTTAATATAAAGCCCCGTTCATATGCTCGGGCGGTGACCGCCAATGGTGGAGAGGGGCCCGGGAATTTGGACATCTCCACAGAGAGGCAAGTGGCAACGTTCATGAAGTCAAAAGGTATATTCATGGAAATGGCAAATGTGGAAGCTTGCCACCCACTCCATAAGAAGAAGGATAATTCGGCACCAGTAATAATAATGAGATTCGTCAATAGGAAACATAAAACTGCATTACTAAAACAAGGGAGGAAGCTGAAAGGAACAGACGTGTACATAAATGAACATTTAACAAAGAAAAACGCAGACATAGCCAGAAAAGCACGTAGCTTAAGAAAACAAGGAAAAATACAACAAACATGGACAGCAAACTGCAAAATATTTATTAAACTAAATGGAACACCAGAGGAAGCAAGAGTAATAACCACAAGGAAAATAGCAGAGCTGGATAAATATCAATAACGATAAAAACAATTAAACACAACCATGACACAAACAAACAATAATCAATAAAACAGAGAATTTATAACCTTTTCCAGCATTGATTATAACAGGACGGAATTGGACAGTGCTATAGATCCAGACACACATTTTTTTTCTCACATGGACAATAATTGTTTATATTATACAGAAGTACAGTACAACACCAACATTAATTCCAATAACAAACTGTCAATTATTCATATTAACTGCAGAAGCTTGTATGCCAATTTTAGCAATATGAAATCATTTTTGGAACAATTTAAAGAACCTTTCAAAATGATTGCTGAATCAGAGACATGGATGGGTCCAAAAAAGGAATGGACTTTGGACTAGAAGGATATGAACTCAATTATATTACTACAGTAAAAAAGAATGGAGGCGGAGATGCTGTGTATGTGATGAAGGACTTCCATTACAAGGTGGTAAAAAACATGTCACTGGCTATTGACAATGTTTTAGAGTGTATAACCATTGAGATATGTCATGAAAGAAGTAGAAATGTATTGATCAGTTGTATATATAGGGCTCCCAACTCAAGTATTGAAGGATTTGAAGACTGGATTAAGGGAACTTTCAATGGAATCAGTCAAAAAGTACTTTTTTTATGTGGAGACTTCAACATTGATCTCTTGAACCCCAACAAGCAAAAGTCTATTAATGATTTCACAGATACAACGTATAGTATGAGTTTGTATCCCCAAATCACAAGGCCAACCAGAATTGCAAGTCACAGTGCTGCACTTATTGACAATATCTTCACTAATGTCTTCGATAATAATACAACAAGTGGACTGTTAACAACCGACATCAGCGACCATCTGCCAGTCTTTACTATTTATGATGGGAACTACAGGAAGAAGAACATTGACAAAAAGACATTTCAAAGACTATGCACAGAGGAAGGAATGATTTCCTTCAAGAAGGATCTGAGGAAACAAATTTGGGACAATGTATACAATCAAGATGATGTAGATGATGCATATGGGAATTTGTTCAACACCTTTCTAACACTCTATGATAAACATTGTCCATGGGAAGAACGTAGTAAGAATGAAAAGAAAAACAACCAACCATGGATGACAAAAGGACTGAAAAATGCTTGTCACAAAAAAAACCACATTGTATCGAATATTTATAACACAGAGATCTATAGATGCAGAAAATAAGTATAAGAAATATAAAAACAAGCTAATTGGTATACTACGAACATGTAAGAAGGAATACTACAGTCAATTATTAAACAAGAACAGAAACAACATGAGAGCAACATGGGGCATCCTAAATAGCATCATTAAAAATGGTGCTAAGAAAGATTACACCCAGTACTTTCTAGATGGAAATACAAAAAATGACAATATGAACCAAATAGCTGAACGTTTCAATGATTATTTTGTTAATATCGGAAAAAATCAGGATCAAAAAATTCCAAATGCAGATGATGGGTCAGTTGAGGACTTGAGTGAGCTCAAAGACAGAAATCCCAATTCCATGTTTCTTAAAAGCGTAACAAAAGAAGAAATAATCAACATTTTAAAGAGTTGTAAATCCAAGACCTCAACCGACTGTCATGGAATAGATATGGTAACGATAAAAAAGGTTATAGAAGACATTTCAGAACCTCTGACATATATCACCAACGTATCATTTCTAACCGGCAAATTCCCTGACAAAATGAAAATTGCAAGTGTCGTACCAATTTATAAGAATGGAGACGTTCACCAATTTACTAACTACAGACCAGTTTCATTACTTCCACAAATAACCAAAATCATGGAAAAACTATTCAATAGTCGATTAGATTTATTTATTAACAAAAGTGGGACGCTCGTGGAGAACCAATATGGATTCCAAGCAAATATCTCAACATCAATAGCATTAATCAAAATAACAGGAAATTACCAACGCAATAGATGGTAAAGAATGTGCGGCAGCAGTATTCATGGACTTAACAAAAGCATTTGACACAATTAATCATGATATTTTAATACGAAAATTAGAACGATATGGCATCAGAGGTTTGGTATTGAATTGGGTAAGAAGCTATTTAACCAACAGGAAGCAATATGTGAAGATGGGTGAAAATATGTCAACACGGCTAGATATATCCTGTGGTGTACCCCAGGGATCAATACCAGGACCAAGATTGTTTAAGCTTTATATAAACGACATTTGTAAAGTTACAAAGGACTTAAAGTTAGTTTTATTTGCAGACGACACAACTGCTTTCTGTTCAGGAGAGAACACACAGAAGCTAATACAAATAATAACAGAAGAAATTAACAAATTAAAAAGATGGTTTGACAAAATCAGACTATCTTTGAATCTCAGTAAAACTAAAATAATGCTATTCGGTAATTGTAGAAAAGAGCATCAAAGACAAATACAAATAGACGGAGTAGACATTGAAAGGGTGAAAGAAACAAGATTTTTGGGAGTATTAATAGATGATCAAATGAACTGGAAATCTCATATAGAAAACATACAACATAAGGTGGCAAAAAACATTTCAATAATGAATAGAGCAAAATACATCCTGGGCCAAAAATCACTTCATATTCTCTACTGCTCGCTAATGTTACCATATCTGAGTTATTGTGCAGAAATATGGGGAAATAACTACAAATGTGCGCTACATTCGCTAACCGTGTTACAAAAAAGATCAGTTAGAATAATACATAACGTTGGATATAGAGAACATACAAACCCTTTATTTATTGAGTCAAACATATTCAAGTTTGGTGATTTGGTAAAATTGCAAACAGCTAAAATGATGTACAAAGCAAACTATAACCTGCTACCAAAGAATGTACAACAATTCTTCTCAACTAAAGAGGAGAAATATAACCTTAGAGGAAGAAATAATTTAAAACATTTATATGCACCTACAACACTTAAAACCTTTAGCATATCAGTATGTGGAATTAAATTATGGAATGGATTAAGTAAAGAAGTTAAAAATTGTACTCATATGATCCAGTTTAAGAGGTTGTTCAAAATAATAGTGCTTACAAAGTACAAAGAAGAAGAATTATGAAAAATACTTTCAACCTTATTGAAAATAAGATATTCTTCATCTCAGTATGTTAATATTGACTGAATTAATTAATTACATAATACAAAATTGTTGTGTATACTAATTCACAGATGTTACTTTGTATCAGTCCATCTTAGATGAGCTCAGGCCCAGCGAAGCCGACAGCGTTTCTGGGTGTTGTTGATAAATGGTTTTCGCCTTGCATAGGAGAGTTTTAACTTGCACTTACAGATGTAGCGACCAACTGTAGTTACTGACAGTGGGTTTCTGAAGTGTTCCTGAGCCCATGTAGTGATATCCTTTACACACGTATGTCGCTTGTTGATGCAGTACAGCCTGAGGGATCGAAGGTCACAGGCTTAGCTGCTTATGTGCAGTGATTTCTCCAGATTCTCTGAACCCTTTGATGATATTACGGACCGTAGATAGTGAAATCCCTAAATTCCTTGCAATAGCTGGTTGAGAAATATTGTTCTTAAACTGTTCAACACTTTGCTCACGTATTTGTTGACAAAGTGGTGTACCTCGCCCTATCCTTGTTTGTGAATGACTGAGCATTTCATGGAATCTATTTTTATACCCAATCATGGCACCCACCTGTTCCCAATTTGCCTGTTCACCTGTGGGATGTTCCAAATAAGTGTTTGATGAGCATTCCTCAACTTTATCAGTATTTATTGCCACTTTTCCCAACTTCTTTGTCACGTGTTGCTGGCATCAAATTCTAAAGTTAATGATTATTTGTAAAAAAAAAAAACGTTTATCAGTTTGAACATCAAATATGTTGTCTTTGTAGCATATTCAACTGAAAATGGGTTGAAAATGATTTGCAAATCATTGTATTCCGTTTATATTTACATCTAACACAATTTCCCAAATCATATGGAAACAGGGTTTGTAGATCTGGATCTGCTTATCACTCAGCGCCTAAAACTTGTAGCTCATCTTTCTTATATTTAGGTTCAAATATATACAGTAAAGTTCTGGATCATCATTTGTCCCAAAGCAGTCGTTGTCGGCTTTCATGAAGTCTGCATGATTAGTAGTTGTTGTTGTTGAAGTAAATAGCGAACGTTCCTATGTGCTCTGCGAAATCAATGCGCCGCCAAAATGTTTCGGTAATTCTTAAAATTAGCAAAATACGGTAAGTATTACATGTTATTATGAATGTCTCACATAACGATTGTGATTGAGAGGCAAAATTAAAACAAAAAAAGTGCAGTTCCCGTTTAAATTGTGTAAACCCTGTAGAGGTCCAATGACCATGTGTTTGGGCCAAACGTATCAAACTCTCGCTGATGACTACTGCACAAAAGGCAACAGCTTGTACAATACAGTGCAATAATTAGTACTAAATGTGCTTTGTAGAAATATGAAAAACAAAAGGACATGTTTTCCTACAAAATATCCTTTTGGCATTATTGACTCAATCGCATAAGTGCAGGTTATCGATAATTACGACCAAAAACCAGTGACTGCTGGGCTTGTTGTTATTAGTCGTGGTTTCTACTTTTCAATGACAAAGCACAGCTGGATTGCTGATTCGTCTGACCATACTTTTCCATTGTGTAACGTCTGCAAGCCAAGACCACCAAGGTAATCATGGGACCATGTGGTTATATTGTAGCACCTACAAATGAATGAAGGTTTTTAGTTTGGAATTAGAACACATGAATGTTCAGCTTCAATTGCAAAATTGGCCTATTATGAAGACGGTTTGGATATGGTCTTATGGTTAAGGTTGGAGTTACGTGCATTTTCAGGCATTCGGTGTTGTGCTAATGATAGGGTTGGAGGTATGTGTGCATGTGTGCTTACACATTAGCTTGTTTTTCATTTAATAAGACAGCTGAGTGTTTCCATTTAAGTCTTTGCACAGTCAGTCTTTAAGCTCTGGGGTCTCAAACTCCCACAGGCCACTTCCAGTCAATCCCTACATTCAGATATGTATGAGCAGATTCTCAGCCTTGTTCGAGAAAGAGAGAAACTGAGCACTAACATTGCAACGTAAGGCATTCTCTGCGCAAATCTTTATGTCCTGTTCGTACAGTAGATCCATTATTACAGTACACACTTCTTCATGAAGTGACTGAGTAGCAATGCTGTCATAGTTCATTTATAGTCTGCAAACACTTTATTAGATACTATGTGACAAATATACATATTTGTATTCGGATCCGAGCCGTACCAAAATGAAAATTATGTACTGGTACAACACGGTACACATTTTAGGTGAGGGTCCGGAAGTCTAAATTCCGCATTGCAGTGTTGCTAAAAGTCGCAAACATTTTGGACTATATTTATCTGAAAATTGCATTAAATGAAAAGTTACCTTTTTAAAAATCATTGAACAGAAGCGCTAAGCAATTTTATGTTTTATATTTTGCACCCTTTTAGTGTACCGGAAATTAAACGAACCGTGGCTTTTATACCGAGATACATACCAAACCATGAGGATGTCTTACCATCTCCATTGAGTACATTTTTTGTTTTAGTGATCAACAACGACCGATTCCCCCTGACTAACATAAGACAAAAACTAATCAAAACAAATGTGTTTTAACAAAACTATAATGAGATCAACTGACAGTTTAGTTAAGGAATACAAAAGAGATGAAAATGTTGACAGAAATTAAATCCAATCATATTTAAATGTGTCTTCTACAACCCCTGGAAAATAGAGGAGAGCATAAGGATGTTCATTCAGACACAACATTGCAGTACAGTTATTTGGGGTTAAAGTTAAAGCACCGCTTATAGTCACACACACACTAGGTGTGGTGAAATTACCCTCTGCATTTGACTCATCCCCTTGTTCCACCCCCTGGGAGGTGAGCGAGGACAGTGAGCAGCAGTGGTGGCCGCGCTCGGGAATCATTTTGGTGATTTAACCCCCAATTCCAACCCTTGATGCTGAGTGCCAAGCAGGGAGGAAATGGGTCACATTTTTATAGTCTTTGCTATGATCACTCATCAGGTGAAGGGAGCGGGTAGAATGCCAGCGCACACCGCGTCCTTAACCAGCCGCCTGCGCTGTAAGGAGAAGGAAGAGCAGGGCGGTAGTGGCGACGGACGACGGCCTCCTGTTGGACATCCATCTGCTGAAGCACAGGTAGCCTTAGGTGGAGGGAAGGCTGCAGTGTCTGTGGCAGGGGGGGCGGGTGTAGCTTCCTGATGCAAGTCACGGGCGGTCGGCTTCTCGCTCACGGACAGAGGCGCGTACTTATTGGAATGTGACAAGCTCAGAAGAGGAGGAGCCACACCGTGAATCCCGCTTGGAGGCCTTCTCCGCCTGCGAATGACGACCTCGGTCACGGGAGCCCCTTTATTTGGAGTGGCAGGAAGAGGACGGATCCCAGAGGACTGTGTCTCCAATTGTAGAGGCGGGCTCACCATTCTGCGATGTTTTCAGCCAGCTGTCCACATGTAGCAACACAGTGGTTAACGTTTTGGAGCACACCAAGAAGACTGTGTGTGTGTGTGTGCTAACTTCACCACTAATTAGTTAACACACTATTCAACACGATTCTCGATTCAAGAACAATTTTATACATAGGATTTCAGCAGGATCTACCCCAGTCTGCTGACATGCAAGCAGAGTAGTAGATTTTTGTAAAAAGCTTTTAAAATTGTAAAGGACAATGTTTTATCAACTGATTGCAATAATGTACATTTGTTTTAACTATTAAATGAACCAAAAATATGACTTATTTTATCTTTGTGAAAATATTGGACACAGTGTGTTGTCAAGCTTATGAGATGCGATGCAAGTGTAAGCCACTGTGACACTTTTGTTCTTTTTTTTTTTTTTATAAATGTCTAATGATAATGTCAATGAGGTATTTTTAATCACTTCTATGTTGAAATTGTAACTAATATTGATACTGTTGTTGATAATATTCATTTTTGTTTCACTACTTTTGGTTTGTTCTGTGTCGTGTTTGTGTCTCCCTTCAATTGCTCTGTTTATTGCAGTTCTGACTGTTGCTGGGTATGGTTTTGGAATTGGATTGCATTGTTATGGTATTGCTGTGTATTGTTTTGTTGGATTGATTAATAAAAAATAAATAAATATTTATTATTTTTTTTTTTTTTTAATAAATGAATAAATAAAATTCAGAATGGATTCTCATTTAAAAAAAAAATTTTTTAAATGAGAATTGATTCCCACACACCTAGTAACTACCTCAAGTATGGCTTCATATATGTTTTCTGGGTGACGGTGTATGAAGTAGCGACTTGAGCCCCCCCAACATTGCGAGAGACAAGCGGTAGAAAATGGATGGATATTGAAGAGTCATCAAGGAGCTGTCAGTTTACACTTATTTCCCGTGGTGTACAGTTTTTTTTAATATATTTTCCTCCATGTGGTGCGAGAGGACACTTTTTTTGCAGAACGCGGACTTTCTTACCTTCGCCAAAGACGTTATGTTTTCGCCAGGGTTTGCTTGTCTGTTTGTTAATCAAAACAGTTGTGGACGGATTTTGATGATTTTTTTCAAGAAATATCCAAAAAAAACATTCACTTCCTGCTTACCGCGTCCCACGACCCCACCTCGTCGGCCCCGCGCTGCACAGAGGATTCTTGGAGATGTAGTGTATTTTAAGATCCAGCCAATGCTTAAGCGCTCGAAAAAAAACTACACTCCAAGGTTTTGTTTGGTACCGTCACGTGTTTCGGTATCATTGTGAAGACTTTGAAACTTTAATACCGCGGTATCTACAATACCACTACACCCGTATCAAACACAGCGACTGTCTTAATTATGAGAAAGTCAATTTTGGAATTATTGAGATAAACTAAACAACACAACAGAAGCTGATGTCTGCCATTTTTATCCACACAAAGCAAAAGCATCACAAATAAGGGTAACAACATGCTCAACCTTGTATTCATCACCAGTCAATAAACCAAGCTTGCTCAAGGCTACCGAGTGTTTTTTTTTACTTGTTCCCCCAATTATGATTATTTCTGAAGAGCAGCATTGCACAATTGATTTGTGTCTCCTGTCACCAGCAGCAGTGTGGTGACATGAAATATGTGTTCAAACCATATCTAAATGTGCCTTGGATCTAAACGTGTCTTTTTAGCAGCTCTGACAAGCAGTCTAGTCAAATTATTCCAGGCTCTTGACACCATCCACTTAATTAGGTTCTGCTCCTGCTGGTGTTGTACCACGTCAGCATTGAGATCCATTTTAAAGACGCATCTCAATTTGTTACTGCTTTGGGCAATGAGTTAATAGGCCTTATTCCCCTTTTTAACTGAAAGATTGTATGAACTTAGTCTTGCACATACAATCATAAATATTTGTAAATAGGAATGTGTGATAATATAAGTCGGTCGATATTGACATAAAAATTAATTACAGTAGAACCTCGATTTACGAACCTTATTGATTCTCGAATAGGGTTTTTAGAAAGAGAAGTTTGTATCTTGAAGGAAATTCCTCCATATTAAAAACAATGTCTATATTTTACTAAAAGTGTGTAGACTTTGAACACTATATATATAAAAAAATATATATATACCAATATATAACACATAAATAAAGCGTCATTCAGTACTGTATATCAAACATGATGGATCAAATTTCTATTTGATAATAAAGTCAAAACAACAACTAGCTGTCCTCATTAGACAACAGGCATGCACACTGTCAATAGCCCTGTAGTGCACTTAAGGACGGGAACCGTTCACATTTGAACCGATACCTGTAACCCAGTTACCGGGAATCGATACCTGTTCCTATTTTCAGTACTTTTGTGTTTGTTGATAAATATTGTTTCCGGTTTCATAAATACACCTTACGGTGCAACCTGGACACATCATCAGTGATTCTCCCGGGGTCATAGGGTGTTTCGGGTCTTAATCAAACACCCTCTCCCGGGCGACCCAGCCGAGGGTGATCAGTCCCTCGACTTGTGTCCAGGTAGCGCTCCACGCCACGCGTCCCCCCTCCGACGGTCTGCCCCGGGGTTGCGCCGGTGGTGCTTGGAGGTTCCAGGTACTGTGGGGAGTGTCCGGGCCTGGGTCCTCCTCCGTCTCATCAGGGCCGACAAGGTACTGGCCCTGTGCGTTGCACCACAGGTTTCCTCAGACAGCCTATCTTGATCTTATGTGTCTTAAGGGTTTTTCGCAGCGTTATATGCAGCTTGGGATGCTACCCCTCCCTGCCCCGGTTGCCGTCTTTCCGAGCTGTCAACTGTCTCTCCAGTTGTCACCACTCTTTCGGGGTTGTCATCCAGCCTCTTCCTGGAAGTCAATGGCGATGCCATATTGGATCGGTTTCATAAATACACCTTACGGTTTTATGATATAAATCGTATTTCTTATTGCAATATTAAAAAATTAGCTGATTATGATAACTACTGTCCAGTTGTTATATCTTGTTTATTATGACATTTCTGAGTCTAAAATTGAGTTGCAAGTTCAATACATTCAACGGCAGTGGTGATAGTAGTATAGTTTATGGTGTGTTGGTCATTTTAGTCATTGCTGTCTGTTGTGCCCTACAATGTGTTGATTCTGTAAGTATTGTACTTATTACGCACCAGCTGTTTGACTGAAATGTGCATATTAGTTGTAGTTTTTACTACCAAATTTAAAGGTGTTAAAATTATGAAGTTAAAATAGCCAATGATAATTAGTAACATGACAATAGCAAAGCCAATGAAAATTAGCATCAAAGTAGTGCATTTTTGGAAAAGTTAAGCCTTACTTAACTCATCTTGGTGCATTTTTGAGTCAATTTCTCTCAGTGCTGCTGGAGTGATCGCCATGTGCTGAATTGAGACTTAAATAACTGTGTAAATGTGTTTTGTTAAATAAATACATGTATTTATTGTACAATTGTCCTTAGCATATTTTGCTTTTGATTTTAGGTATTTTTTTTAATGAAATAAAGACTATTGTCAATAGTAGTTAGGAAGGATCATAACAAACCAGCATGAAAATGTACAGTATGTATTAATATTATTATTATTGATATATATATTTTTTTAACCCAAATATTGGGTCAGGTAGCACCAAATTGTGCAACTCAATAATTAGGTTAAGAGTAATCTAACATAGTACTTACCATAACTTTTGGGTTAAATCATTCAACCCCAAAATTGGGTCGGATAAAAATAACCCAAATTGTTGTCCTTTTTCTGAATCAGAAGTTGGGTAAAAAAAAAAATGTTTTAACCCAACTGTTTTTAGTGTAAATATACTTATTGGTTTACTTCATATGCATATGTTCATATTTTTTTTAACTTTCCCTTTAATTTATTTTTTATGCCGACCTAAAATCCTATTACTCGGCCAAAAAGTGAAGCTCATTTATTATCATTTACTTTTGGCACTTCTTTAAATTCTCACAATAGAAAATATATTTTTTTGCTTCTGAAAGTATGTGAAACAGCAATCCTAAAAATTATATGCAGTACAGAAAATGGATGGTTCTTTTTGTTTTGAGGTGTCACCAGAGCCTACTAGACCACTGAAATGTAAAAATAGTCTTCAGTCACTCATTTTAATTTCAATTTGTTGCTAAATAAAACATGTCAGTTGTTTTTAAAATGAAAAAAGATCCACCCATTGTATTTAATCACTGTCAAAACAGAAAGATGAACAAACTGTTCATATAACGATATTATAAATTGTGAAATATCAGAAAGCGTCTGCCAAAAAAGAACGGCTCATAAGTTTGCAGCTTTGCAAGTTCTCAAAAAGTCATTTTGTTGTGAGATAACATTGTTTTTAGTAAATTTCCAACTCAGCAGAAATCAAAACTTAAGTGTTCCAGTAAAGCCTATAAATGTATGTAATGTCCTCCTCACAAGTTACAGAATTATACACCTTGTTTGACAGGATTTATTGGCTCTTTAGACCAGGACTAAAAGGTTGGAACGTTGTAGTTGAAATGCTTATGTGAAAGTTTGGAGCAATGTTATTAGGTCAAACATTTAATGGTGATAATTTAAGTATAATGGGTTAGGCTGTCAAGACAAGTGTGCAGTTGTAGAATGTTGACAGAGACAAAATCCAATCATATTTAATTTCCCCTTTCAGCGGGTGGGACAAGTTATCCAATCACAGTTGCATGTGGGAGAAGGGCGGGGGTAAATCATAAATCATAGCTGGCCTCTTTGTAAGGCACAATGTTTTGATTTTTCAGTGGGAAAACAAGACTGTATCGTTACACACCTCAATAGAATGTTTTCTCAATCTGGAAGAAAGAGAAGACATATTGGACACACTTTATCTTTGCCGTGGTAAACAACAAGACACGTTGTAAACCCTGTGGCTCGATTTTCTCCGGTAAAAATACAACCAACCTGAGGCACCATCTGCAGGCTAATCGTTTGGACATCTACGCAACAATGAATAGGGAGAAGCTAATATTTCTAAATCACTCATACTGAACTGAATTACTGTTACTATTGAAGATGGTAGCACAAGAGCAAGACGACTTATTCTACCACTACACATGCACCATGGGTGGATTTATTAAGCTAAGATAAATGTATCGTGCACTTTCATCGACGTCCTCGGCACACTGTTCATTATGTTCATAATGTTAATTACACAACTTGACAACCCAAAAGACCAGATTTGTCATTTGTCATGCTAACATATATATATATATATATATATATATATATATATATATATATATATATATATATATATATATATATATATATATAGAGAGAGAGATATATATATATATATAGAGAGAGATATATTGTAAATTTATAACCAGTGTTGGGACTAACGCAAAGTTACAAAGTAACGCATTACTGTAATACCGTTATTTTTCGGCGGTAACTAGTAGTCTAACGCGTTACTATTTTATATTCAGTAACTCAGTTACCGTTACTACATGATGCGTTACTAGGTTATTTTACGTTATTTTTTATGTAGTATCGGCTAGAAACTGAGAAGATGTGAGTGTGTTTTATTGGAGAGCTGCAGTGTCGTTCTTCCGAATCTTCCTGTGTCACAAGGGGGAGAAGAGAAAAGGCACGCTGTGTGTGTGTGTGTGTGTGTGTGTGTGGGGGGGGGGGGGGGAGTGGCATGTCTGTGTTTACTAACAACAAGAAGTCAAGTTTCTTAACATGGAGATATTCTCACTACTTTTCTTTTGTCGAGCACAAAGAAAATAACATTTTAGTTAAACGTAAGTTGTGTCTTGGATCAAAGATCCTATCTACTGCCCAAAACAGCAATTCAAAACCTGCTGAAACAGCTACAAAAGCAACATGCTTGGACAAAGCTAATAGTAATGGGAAATGTACTTATTATATATTTTACGGAGTGAATGTAGTTTTTGAAATGCTCTGCAATAACTTTAATAAAAATGGTTTCAAGACAGCTTCAGAGACTCAAACTCATCTCAAAATGCGTTTAGCCTTCGTACTTCACATTCAGTCGAAAAAATGTACTGTTATTTTTGTAGACTTAAATGTTGAGGAATTTAGTCGACTAAAACTAAACTAAATTTAATATACATTTTCGTCGAAAGACTATGGCCAGAACTAAATTTAAAACTGTTGTCAAAATTCATTTTTAATTTCTTCATATTATTATTATTGACTAATATTATTAGGGATGTCCCGATCAACATTTTTGGCCTAAGATTCAACCTAATTTTGAGTCCTGATCCAATCCATTCACAACAGATTAAAGACCTGCAATTATTGTATAGCAAGTAACTAAAGTAAACACAATAACATATATTCATCCATCCATCCATTTTCTACCGCTTATTCCCTTCGGGGTCGCGGGGGGCGCTGGAGCCTATCTCAGCTACAATCGGGCGGTAGGCGGGGTACACCCTGGACAAGTCGCCACCTCATCGCAGGGCCAACACAGATAGACAGACAACATTCACACTCACATTCATACACTAGGGCCAATTTTAGTATTGTCAATCAACCTATCCCCAGGTGCATGTCTTTGGAGGTGGGAGGAAGCCGGAGTACCCAGAGGGAACCCACGCAGTCACGGGGAGGACATGCAAACTCCACACAGAAAGATCCCGAGGCCGGGATTGAACTCACGACTACTCAGGACCTTCGTATTGTGAGGCAGACGCACTAACCCCTCTTCCACCGTGCTGCCCATAACATATATTAATTAAGCGTATTTTATTAAATGTAGAATTTGCTAGTATTGTTGTAAATCACAGTGGGGAGAGAACACACCCCTGGGGCGTGCCAGTGCTGATTGTATAATAGCTGGATCATTGTGCTTTTTGCTTTGTATCTAAATGTGAATAGCTTTCTATATGCTTCCCCTGCACTTCCTTGCTGCACTCTCTCTTTATTTTTGTCAATAGATACATTTTACTTGCACTTCACCTGTCGTCTTTGGGGTCACGACCAATACAACACCCAAGCCAAACCGTAACAAAAACACCCACTATTAGCCCTAAGTCAGCTGGGATAGGCTTAAGCTCACCCCTGAAACTGAGGGCAAACAGTTTAGAAAATGGATGGATGGTTAGACTGTGCGTGGTTTTTTTTGTTTATTTTGGTGATGCCACCAATGAAGGATATTGGTGATGGCACAAATAATATACTATTATAAAACAGCAAACAGATGTTCAACGTAGCAAAGTGGTACATACCGTATTTTCTGGACTATAGAGCGCACAGATATTTGAGCTGCACCCACCAATTTTTTTAAGAAATACATATTTTTACAAATATTAGTCGCACGGGACTATAAGCTGCAGATATATACCGATAAAAATATTTTGAAAATGTTTATTTACATATCTTAATTGCTTCCAAACAGTGCCTGTAACATGGTAGTAAAACAGCTGATTACAGAAGTCATCATCATCACTAGCTGCAAAATTTCGCTCTCCAATCAGCTACACAGTTTTAATAAGTCCACGATGATGTTTTGGTGAATTTACGAAACTGAAACAATACCAAAAGAATGCCATTGTCAGGTAATAATACGAACACAGACACTCATAAAGGTGTTCGCATATTAGCTAATACTAATGACGCCAGCTTGATAACATTACGATAGCATGTACAAATATGCATGAAAACAGCGTTTAGTAAGTGTGAATTTAATTGTTTTAGTTATATTGTAAAACTTAGAAAACATTTATTGGAGTGATGAATGAAGAATCCTTTTGAACAGAGACGCAACAAACCGGTTGTACTTGTGGTTCAAAGGATGAAACAGGAAATACATTTTCAACCAGCAGCACCTGCAGTGAGCAAACTCGTCCAAAAGATGGTGCCATAGCACAAACAATAACACACCTTTTCAGTGTCTCTGCCGACGTAATATGAAAACTATGGGTTGAATACAAAACACTATTGTCGTTAGCGAAGAAAAATACATTATTGAGACTTTTAAGAAACATTTGAAAACTTCTCTTTTTAGTAAAGCTTTTAGTTAATGCACCTTTTAACTATCATTTTTAATCCACTTTGTACCCTTTTTATGATGTTGCCCCTGTTGTTTTAATTGAATTGTTGTTTTACTTCACCTATGTTTTGTACAGCGCTTTGTGATTTTATCTGTGAAAAGCGCTTTATAAATAAAAAGTACTTACTTACTTACTTGGCCTTGTATATATTATATTATTATTATATTACTCAGAACGCTTAACGCAGTAGACAGGAACCAAAAGTAAGTTCGAGCTACGCGGGAGGATGAAATTTTGTGTCGGGAGCTTGGGAAGTGATGCACAGGATGTGATGTGTGTGTGGGAGGAGTCATAGACTGGCAGTCACAATGGCGTGGGTTACGGTTAGAGTTGTCCTGATACCAATATTTTGGTACCGGTAACAGTACTAAAATTATTTTGATACTTTTTCGGTACTTTTCGATACATTTGTAAATAAAGGGGACAACAAAAAATTGCACTTTTGACTTTATTTTGACAAAAAACGTTATGGTACATTAAACATATGTTTCTTATTGCAAGTTTGTCCTTAAATAAAATAGTGAACATACTAGACAACTTGTCTTTTATGAGTAAGTAAACAAACAAAGGCTCCTAATTAGTCTGCTGACATATGCAGTAACATGTGTAATTTTGCATACTATTATTTTATCAAAATTATTAAGGACAAGTGGTAGAAAATTCATTATTCATCTACTTGTTCATTTACTGTTAATATCTGCTTACTTTCTCTTTTAACATGTTCTATCTGCACTTCTGTTAAAAGGTAATAATCACTTATTCTTCTGTTGTTTGATACTTGATGCATTACATTGTATCGTATGCAGGTTCGAAATAAACTGAAACTGAACTGAACTTTACATTAGTTTTGGATGATACCACCAATTTGGGTATAAATCCGATAACAAGTCGTTACAGGATCATACATTGGTCATATTCAAAGTCGTCATGTGTCCAGGGACATATTTCCTGAGTTTATAAACATAATATCCATCCATTTTCTACCTCTTATTCCCTTCGGTGTCGCGGGGGGCGCTGGAGCCTATCTCAGCTACCATCGGGCGGAAGGCGGGGTACACCCTGGACAAGTCGCCACCTCATCGCAGGGCCAACACAGATAGACAGACAACATTCACACTCACATTCACACACTAGTGCCAATAAATACTAAAAAACCGAAAGAAGATGTTGTGATGCCAAAAAATATCGACATAATCATAGTCGTGTCGACTAGATACGCTCTTGTACTTGGTATCATTACAGTGGATGTCATGTGTAGACTGGTATTTTTCAGAGGTGGTATAATACCGAATATGATTCATTAGTATCGCGGTACTATACTATATATATAGTGGATGACGAGAGAGGTGCAGAGGCTGCTGAGGGAGAGGGACACCGCGTTCAGATCTGGCGACGGGGAGCTCTCCAGCACTGCCAGAGCCAGCCTGAAGCGTGGTATCAGGGAGGCTAAGGGGGACTACAAAACAAAGATTGAGGACTGCTTCCAAAGCAACGACTCCAGGAGGGTATGGCAGGGGGTCCAGCCCATGACCAACTACAGGCCCAGCAACCCCCCGGCCGGCAGGGGAGACCCCCGGTTGGCAGAGGAGCTGAACTCCTTCTACGCCCGCTTTGAGGTAACACCATCGGAAGCAGTCACACCTCAGTCAGGAGCAACACCTCACCCAACAGCCACACCTCAATCAGCAGTCACACCTCACTCGACAGACCACAGCAGCCTCACCCTTTTAGTGACGGAGCACGAGGTCAGACGCACACTGAAAGCCGTGAACCCGAGGAAGGCTGCGGGACCGGACGGCGTCTCCGGACTGGTGCTGAGAGACTGCACTGATCAGCTGGCTGGTGTCCTCACCGACATCTTCAACCGGTCCCTGTCCCAGGCCACCGTCCCATCCTGCCTGAAAACCTCCACCATCATCCCGGTCCCCAAAAAGAAAAACACTGTCAGCTGTCTGAATGACTACCGGCCAGTGGCACTCACTTCTATCACAATGAAGTGTTTCGAGAAACTGGTCCGGACCCACATCCTCTCATCCCTACCGCCCGCATTGGACCCCCATCAGTTTGCCTACCGAGCCAACAGGTCTACGGAGGACGCCATCGCTACGGCTCTCCACTCCGCCATGTCCCACATGGAGGGGGGGGGCTATGTACGGCTGCTCTTTGTAGACTTCAGCTCTGCATTTAATACCATCTTACCTGACAGACTGGTGAACAAGCTAGCAGACCTCGGAATATCCAACCCCACCTGTCTCTGAATTAAAGACTTCCTGACTGACCGCCGTCAGAGGGTGAGGATGGGTACCCACACCTCCACAGCCTTCAGCCTCAGCACCGGCTCACCTCAGGGCTGCGTGCTGAGCCCCCTGCTCTACTCACTCTACACCCACGACTTCACAGCCACCCACCCCGGCAATCACATCATAAAGTTTGCCGATGACACAATGGTGGTGGGCTGCATCTCTGGGGTCGACGAGACGGCATACCGGGACGAGGTGGAGCAGCTGGCAGTGTTGAGCAGGGTGAACAACCTGAAGCTGAACCAGCTCAAGACCCAGGAAGTGATCTTGGACAGCAGGAGGAGAAAAACTACCATACAGCCCCTGTACATCGACGGGGGCTGTGTGGAAAGAGTCTCATCCCTACGCTTCCTGGGAGTTCACCTGGAGGAGGACCTGTCCTGGAGGACCAACACCACGGCTATCGTCAAGAGGGAACAGCAGAGGCTCTACTTCTTGAGAGTACTCAGGAATCTCCACCTGAGACAGGATCTACTGGTGTCCTTCTACCGCTGTTCTGTGGAGAGCATCCTCACATACTGCATCTGCGTATGGTTCTGCAGCTGCACAGCAGCAGAGAGGAAAGCTCTCCAGAGGGTTGTCAACTCGGCCCAAAAAATCATCGGGTGCCCTTCCCCTCCCTGGAAGAACTGTACAACTCCCGCTGCCTGAAGAAGGCAGCCAACATACTCAAGGACCCATCCCACCCCGGCAACAGCCACTTCGATCGGCTGCCTTCCGGCAGACGTTTCAGAACCATGCAAACCCGCACAAATAGACTCATGAACAGTTTCTACCCCCGGGCCATAACTGCACTAAACGCAGCTGGAATGTAAACAAATAAATAAAAAAATAAAAAAATAAAAATAAAATAAAAACTCCCTCACGTGCAACATGAGGAAGCCACCGGTCAATCACGATCCGGGACTGTGCAATCAGCGATTACACGCCAACTGGACAATAGTTATCATATTTATTTACATATTTAATCCAAAATAAAATACCTGCACAGCATAGGAGGTAGGAAATGCTGACTCCCACCCCCTCAGCACACTGGGAACCAGCATTACTCCTCTCTAGTCAGTTCACTAGTCACTTTATACTTTTTACTGTCTCGTTTTTTCTACATTGCCTCTTAGAGTGGTCTTAGGCCATATTGCATATTGTGTATATTGTGTTGTTTTTGTATATTGTGTGGTTTCTTCTTTTTTTTTAAATGCAAAGCACCTTAGGGAAGCAACCTAAATTTCGTTGGACCTGTACCTGTACATGCACAATGACAATAAAGACCATTCATTCATTCATTCATTCATTCATTCATTCATACACAGTATATATATATATATATATATGTATATATATATATATATATATACATATATATATATATCGTACAACCCTAGTTACGGCCAATAACAGTAGTCCGTGACAGGAGTTTGTGTGCCTTATTGCAACTTGCAACGCTGTCAACAAAAGTATGTGTTCCGACAATTAACGGAGTGTTACAAAATGTTTTCTTTATTTTAGGGCATTTGAAGTAATTTATTGGCACGCATCATAACCACAAAATGCCAAAATACGACATATCGGTACACGAGGAAGTCCTGTTTAGTCTGGCTTACACGTTTAAGAAGAAAATAAGAAAAAACACAGAAATATACTTTTACAAGTCGACAGTTTCTCTCGTGTGATTGCTTTGTCTCTCAGTGCATGGTGCTGAGATATATGTTTTCCTTTTAGCTTTAAGGCTCGCAGCAAGACTTCCGAAGAGGGCTTTGGCTATCTGAATTTTAAAAAAAATTGTACAACAGGAGCTTATTTTCTTGTCCGTGTGTTGGGATGAAGATATTTGGCCCTCTTTGCCCCCCAGATAGCAAACAGAAACACTCCTCCAGACTCACAAAAACAAATTAATGGCTGATGACTTTCACTCTTGAATTCCCCATGGCGAGGGAAGAGGGCCTGCAAGTAACACAAGAATACACAAACAACACAACAGTGCGCATTAAAACAGAACCTTCTTGTTTACAGGTGGCAGAGGCACACTGGGACATCAGGCCTGATAAGTGGAGCTGAAAACTAAACACTAAAAATATTTTCTGTTCCGCGCCTTATATCAGGTACCAGTGAAATAACAAGCTCAAAAATGGTAAACATTGAATATAATGGCCAACCTTTGATGTGTGCCTAGTTGAAAGAAATGTCCTGTTTTGTGGCTGAATGTGTAATTTTGAGGAGAATAGTTAGATATTTAAAAGCAAAAAAAAAAAAGTACTAATGTTATTGCCTGCTGGAACAAACACAATCCACTGCATTGCTATAATTGGTGGGACGTTTTACTGAAAACTGTCTGCTAGGATCAAAAACATTTAAAGGAACAGCATGAAAAACAATCCCAATAAATACAGTTTAGCTAATTAATTCACTGCAAATTCGCCACTTGCCAAGATTTAAGATTTGATTTCTAGAAATATCCTTAGTTTTAGGAGCTATCTACTTATTTTTAGTCATTGACAAATCTAAATTTTAGCAATATCTGTCGATGCAGCAGGTAATGTCACTAGTTTTTGGTATTGTTTCCTAAAATCTAGTCTTTTATCTCATATTTTGACAGCTCTTTTTTGCAGTGTGAATATGTGGCTCACCAACAGTGACATTTGGAGACGTATCGGTCAGGACACTTAATAAGGGAAATAATTTGAAAATCTACACGACATAGAAGCAAGTTAAATAAGAAGTCAAATATATGTTGTGTGGTGACTGCCGATCGAATAAAGTTAAAGTTAAAGTACCACTGATAGTCACACACACACTAGGTGTGGTGAAATTACCCTTTGCATTTGACCCATCCGCGTGAAGGGAGCAGTGAGCAGCAGCGGTGGCCGCACGCGGGAATCATTTTGGTGATTTAACCCCCAATTCCAACCCTTGATGCTGAGTGCCAAGCAGGGAGGTAATGGGTCCCATTTTTATAGTCTTTGGTATGACTCGGCCGGAGTTTGAACTCACGACCTACCGATCTCAGGGCGGACACTCTAATTTTGATTGATTGATTGAAACTTTTATTAGTAGATTGCACAGTACAGTACATATTCCGTACAATTGACCACTAAATGGTAACACCCGAATAAGTTATTCAACTTGTATAAGTCGGGTTCCACGTTACTCTATTCAGTGTCATAATTAGTAAATGGAAATAATCTGAGTACAGTTAGTGTGTGTAAAGTGTGTGTTATATCAAAACACCTGTGACTACTGGTTCGATAGCATGGCTGCTACAATTGCAACATTAGTCCAAGCAACTCAGAACAAAAAGGTAATTGAAAAGGTAAAACGTTTTGATGGCTACACGAAGAATTCTAACTCATTAGGCATCCAACAGAGTTACTTAAATACACAATTGCAGTGATGGATATGGCACTGTTGAAAAAAAGCTGACTTGAAATCTCGCTTGGAATTTTCCCAAATGAAGGTTTTTTGTTTTATTAAAATTAAAATATAGCTTTTAGGCCATAAATTAAACGTTACGTTTAGTGAACACCAAGCAAACCAGTGATGAGGTTCATACCTGGTTAAGCACTGATGTTTTTTTTAAACTTAAAAGTTATTTTGCTTTAATCAATGTTGCAGTTTTTGTTCATTGGTTTGGCTCATTCCTTGAAACTGAAATTACATTGTCAAAACTTCAAGATAATTTGGCATAACGGTCTTAAGTTCAGCACAACACCATAGCTCACATAGGTCTCCTAAAACTCATGCTTCAAAACTAAATTCCGTTCCCATAAAAATACCCAATTCTCCCAACATGCATCATCTCGTTGGCATTGTGTAAGCACTGCAAGTCAAACTGTTGTCACTAAGACAGAGGACTGTTGACATATGACTCTTCTTAGCCCAGTTGTTTACTGTACGAGGTTGTGTCTGGCTAACAGAAAACTAATGTGCATAAACAGGTCCAAGGTATGACATCACATGTTGCACCCATACTACCAAGGAAATTGTAACTATTTCCTATAATAATCACAGACACATGAAGTAACAACCATAAAAAAAGAGTTAAAAAAATATAGTAATAGACTGCAATATAAACAAAATGAAGAAAGTTATACGCAGCCTACAGTGCTGTAAATAAAGTTTAAAAAATATACTTATTTACTTATTTAGGATCGAGGTTAGGTCTTTTGAGCAGAGGATGAATAACCATTTTTGTGAATGTTTATTTTGAACATGCATACAATTACAATATGATACATCACATGTTTTCAGTTTCTCACTACAACATGTCTGAAAAGGAGTAGGAAGAAGTAGATCTTATTTAATCCAACCCCTTTTTCTTTCATAGCAATTTCTAACACATTTATTTGTGCTCAATCTGTAAAACAACAGTGAATAAATAAGTGAAGAAATACTGTAAATGCCGAACTATATGTATGGGGTACCGAATGTAAAAGTTCAGTCACACTTTCTTTTCTAGCAGATATATTTCTCAGCTTTAACTCACTTGTGTCAGATTCAGCTATGTCTCATCACATTTAAGTTTAAGGTAAATGTTGACTCAAAATATATATAAACGTTGAATCTAAACGGAAATGTAAAATAGAAACCTAAATGTTATATCTAAACCTAAATGTCCATTCTAAACCTAAATCTTAAAATAAACTTAAATGTTATATCTAAACCTAAATGTTAATTCTAAACTCCTTGAATCTAAAGTACAAAGTACAAATAAGAACAATTATGATAAATATATTGAACCTTTTAAAAATGAAAAGATAATGATTATTCATGTATTTAATATTAATATTTATTGATTTATTATTTATTTATTCACTGTTCTGTTACAAACCGAGAACAAAGAAATGGGAAAACACTGCTATGATAATGAGAGGGGGTAGGATTATATAAACCCCGCTTCTTCCTACTTCTTTTCGGACGTGCTGTAATGAAACAACTGGAAATATGTGATGCATTACATTGTAATTGTGTTTTATGCATGTTCCAAATAAACTGAACTGAACTAAACTGAAATCTTAAATCGAAATCGAAATGCGAGTGCTACATCTCTCACCAAGTGTAACGATTAATATTTATAAGATGTCAATATTCCACCAATCCGAGACCGCTCAGCCACAAAGTCGCGCCCACATCTCTGATTCTCAGTGCAGACACTTTTCTTACTGTGGAAGAAGGAAACATGACGATGCTTAATGACAAATAATGCCAATAAAGTTGCATATTTGAAAAAAAAAAAGTTAGCTCCAAACGTGTGAGTGTGCAAGTTATGACACTTAGTAACACCTTCTTGTCTATGCATTTGGCCCCAGAAGAAATCCCAATTAATATTTTGGAATATGTCTCACAAACGGAGTATACATTGCGGAACATTTGAACTATTCAAATCCAAATCTTACCATATAACTGCAAGTGATTATTTCCTTGATACAAATACATAAATAAAACAGAAATGTAAAAACAATACAGTCTTTAAAAATAATGGCTCCTCAGGATCTGGTTTCCAATCAGAGAGCCATACTTTGTGAAAAGAGTTTGAGAACCACTGCATTAAGGAGTTGAAGTGAACACTCTGTAATAGTTAGAATGATCTAATAAGCAATAAAATGAGCAATGGTGTCAGCAAAAGTGTAAAGTCCTGAGGTCATATAAGGTTTTATTTTGCCCTTTAAGGAGCACTTGCAGTATTTATTTTTTCCATTTCTGGCTTTTCCCTGTGGGGGATTGTCACTGCGAGTAAATCCCATGAATGGTTTTGTCTTATTTTTTACACCGGATGCCCTTCCTGACGCAACCCTGGAGTCAAACTCATGCCATGAAAGTCAGAAGCGTGTACCATTACACCACGAGGGACTGTTTAAGTATAAAACATAAAAACGGGTGTGAGTGATGAAAGTGACTGCAATCTAATCTGATCAAGGAGGCACATTTCAAGCGTCACATGTCCCTGCAACAGGAGACAGTTAAAATGCAAGTGAGATTCATTCATCACAGCACATGCCAAAAATGATTGATTTATTTATTGACAACAAACTCCTGTCTATATTAAAATTATTTTTAAAGTAGCAGATGGCTGCTTATTGAATACCTCAGATCAACTTTGTTTTTACTTAAAGAACACTTCTTACACTTTCTCCTGTATATATGTATGTATATATGTATATCAGTGGTTCTTAACCAGGGTTCGATCGAACCCTAAGGGTTTGGTGAGTCGGCCTCAGGGGTTCGGCGGAGCCTCCGCCGTGGAGGTCAAGACACACCCGACTCATCGTGTAAATAAAAACTTCTCCCTATCGGCGTATTATGGATACCCCCAAACAATGTTCCCTCTAATTTTCCATCTGATTTGCAGGTGTGTAATTTGTTGTGAGTTCATGCACTGTGTTAGTTTAGTTTTTTTAAGAAGGTGATGTTCATGCACGGTTCATTTTGTGCACCAGTAAAAAAAACATAACTGTGTTGAATTTGAAAAAATAATTTTTATTTTTATTTTTCACTGAAGAAGGGTTTGGTGAATGCGCATATGAAACTGGTGGGGTTAGGTACCTCCAACAAGATTAAGAACCACTGATGTATATAGTCCTGAAGGCTTTTCTGAAATTAAAAACCAGGTGACTTTCTTTTTTGGGACGAGTCTAAAATGAACGGTCTGCTCTTCAACCTCAGGAGGATCAAAGCTTGAGAACAGACATTTTCCTCTCAGGATTCATCAGCATGTTACGTTTTAAACATTTGCTACTATGGGTTAGAAACACAGTAAAATTAAAACTTCTCCGAGTGTCAATAAAAGCTTTATTATATCATTAGTTTTAAGTCATTTTAGTTGTATTTTTTTTTTGTATTCAGCTATTTGATCATCGTTTCATTGATCATCAATGTTGTGGCCTGTAAACGGTGCTTTGAATCAGGGGTTTTATAACTTTTTCCACAGATGATACAGAGAAAGTGAAGGTTGAGGGTAATACGTTCATATATTAAACATGCTCAAATTAGAGCTGTCAAACGATTAAATATTGTACTCACGATTAATCACATCGTCCACACTTAAACCATAAATAATCTTGATTAATCATAAATAGTTTTTTTGTTTGTAATAAGTGTACCTTATTAAAATCTACACCCAACATGGGACTGGACAATTTGTTTGATTTATGCAAATGTTTGTTTAATAAACACGCTATACACATTTTGTACATATATAAGCACATATGCATACATACAGTCATGCATATAACCATGTTTCATCAAACATATATTAACGTTGTTCCCTTTGGGGAAACTGAATAAAACACGGCACACTGACAAAGCTATTAAAACTATAACAATCTACAAGGTTAATATAGTTTGCTTCTCTTTCTTCCACTCCATTTATCTGCTTTCTTTTGTAATTCGAGTTATCATTACATATATGTATTGTTGCATTTGAACAATTGTATTGTTGATAATAGAGGTAATTATTGTTATTATTCATTATGAATAGTGCTATTTCTATTGGTATTTGTATTGCTCCATTTGAAGTGCAATAATGTTCATTGTCATTTCTGTGTTATTAGTATTTACTTCACTAACTGCTTCTTTGCTATCACTTTTCCTATCATATTTGTACATATCGTATTTGCTGATTTTTTCTGTTGTTGTTGTTGTTGTCTCTCTGTCTTATGCCCCTAATGTCCCCGCAATTTCCCCCTCTGTCTTCCTTTTTTTCTCTTTCCATCCCCTCCTGCTCCGGTCCGACTGCGCCAAACATTAAATAAATCCATGTAATAAAGTCAAATACAAATAAAGCAACATGACAAGTATCCCACATTTCTCTTTTGTAAAGTAAATCTGTACAGCAAATATGGCCAGCTACATCAACAATATGATTTGCCTGAGTAGCTGGACAGAACAAAAAAACAAAAAAAAGTAAACATGCTTTTTTAACAGCTCAACAAAGAATGGACCCAAACCAGGCACACACACACACAGATCAAAAACATTTTCCACCTAGGGTGTAATTCAGTCCATTAGTGCTCTTTATTTCTCACATAAAATATACTATACATTTTAAATTATATTTTCAACACAGTTTTCCCCATTAATTCTCAATCTGTCCCGTCACTTCATTGTCTGGGCTCTGGCATAGTTTGTGTGTGTGTGTGTTTGGAGGCGAGCCAAGTCGACGGGGGCCACAATAAGCAGGAAACATGTGAAAAAGGACAGTCTTTATTGTGGTGACAGAAAAGCAAGCCCAAATAAGCAACTACACATTCAAAAACAAGCCCAAAAAACCCACAACCAGCCACTCACAAATTTTGCAAGCAACAATCAAAAAAAAGTTGTTTGTAATATGTAGACTTGGCAACAATGCTGGATGGAAATAACTTGGGTCTGGGGGTGACATCGATCTGCCAGGGCTTTCAAGTTAAACTCGCCATTCAATAAAACGTTTTCTTTGTCCATTTCTTCTACCCTCTATTTGTTCCCGGGACTCAACATCAGCTTGAATGCCTCTGTTGTTCCAACGCTTAAAGGCCTACTGAAATGAATTTGTGTTATTTAAACGGGGATAGCAGATCCATTCTATGTGTCATACTTGATCATTTCGCGATATTGCCATATTTTTGCTGAAAGGATTTAGTAGAGAACATCGCCGATAAAGTTCGCAACTTTTTGTCGCTGATAAAAAAAAAGCCTTGCCTGTACCGGAAGTAGCGTGACGTCGCAGGTTGAAAGGCTCCTCACATTTCCCCATTGTTTACACCAGCAGCGAGAGCGTTTCGGACCGAGAAAGCGACGATTACCCCATTAATTTGAGCCAGGATGAAAGATTTGTGGATGAGGAACGTGAGAGTGAAGGACTAGAGTGCAGTGCAGGAAGTATCTTTTTTCGCTCTGACCGTACCTTAGGTACAAGGGCTCATTGGATTCCACACTTTCTCCTTTTTCTATTGTGGATCACGGATTTGTATTTTAAACCACCTCGGATACTATATCCTCTTGAAAATGAGAGTCGAGAATGCAAAATGGACATTCACAGTGACTTTTATCTCCACGACAATACATCGGTGAAGCACTTTAGCTACGGAGCTAACGTGATAGCATCGGGCTTAACTGCAGATAGAAACAAAAGAAATAAACCCCTGACTGGAAGGATAGACAGAAAATCAACAATACTATTAAACCATGGACCTGTAACTACACGGTTAATGCTTTCCAGCCTGGCGAAGCTTAACAATGCTGTTGCTAACGACGCCATTGAAGCTAACTTATCTACGGGACCTCACAGAGCTATGCTAAAAACATTAGCTATCCACCTACGCCAGCCAGCCCTCATCTGCTCATCAACACCCGTGCTCACCTGCGTTCCAGCGATCGACGGAGCGACGAAGGACTTCACCCGATCATCGATGCGGTCGGCGGCTAGCGTCATATAGCGCGTCTGCTATCCAAGTCAAAGTCCTCCTGGTTGTGTTGCTGCAGCCAGCCGCTAATACACAGATCCCACCTACAGCTTTCTTCTTTGCAGTCTTCATTGTTCATTAAACAAATTGCAAAAGATTCACCAACAAACAAATGTCCTCCTCTCATAGCCTGATGTCGTCGTCATCTGGGGCCTCATCTGTAAAGCTTGCATACGGACAAAACAGGGCTGAAAAAAATGCATACCCTGTTTTCCACGCAAAGTATCTATCAGTGAACTATAAGTACAACATGATGTGAGAATGTGTGCAGTTGTGCACCACTTATACACAAACCTTGTACCTTAGTACGCACGTTATGGAGACAGAGCAAAGAGACGACACACATCTTAAAGGGGAACTGCACTTTTTGGGGGAATTTTGCCCAAGTGGTTAAGAAAAGTCGTATGTTAGAAGCAGATACAGGTTTATCAATTACATTACATTTATTAACATATTTTTTGTTTTGTTTTAAATGCTTATTCAGTCATTGCATTGTTATTAACATGGAAATAGTTGCTAGTTCACATTACACTAACACATATACAAGCCAATCAAACCTGAGAGTCCATATTATTATTATTCTTGAGAGCCGTAATGATTATATTTAATTATGTGTGTTACAGATTGAGCAAAGGAAGTGAACGTATGAATGTCAGAAATCGATTTCAAACAAAAACGGGTTAAAATTAAATAAGCTCTGCTTCTTCCAACTTCTTTACGAGCATGTTGCGATAAGAAACTTAGAATGTGTGATGTACCATATTGTAACTGTATACGTGTTCAAAATACACTAATACCATAACTAAATTATACAGTACAGGCCAAAAGTTTGGACACACCTTCTCATTTTAAAGTGTTTTCTTTATTTTCATGACTATTTACATTGTAGATAGTCACTGAAGGCATCAAAACTATGACACCTGTGAAGTGAAAACCCTTTCAGATGACTACCTCTTGAAGCTCATCGAGAGAATGCCAAGAGTGTGCAAAGCAGTAATCAGAGCAAAGGTTGGCCATTTTGAAGAAACTAGAATATAAAACATGTTTTTTGTTATTTCACATTTTTTGTTAAGTACATAACTCCACATGTGTTCATTCATAGTTTTGATGCCTTCAGTAACAATCTACAATGTAAATAGTCATGAAAATAAAAAAATAGATGTATTAATTCCTAACATCCACACTGCCCCCCCCATGCGTTTTACCAACCAATGTGGCCTGACTCAAAATATTTGGGAAAAAAATTGTAAATTGGACACACAAGTGTATTAGCATCCTGACAAAAAGATACTTTAAGAAATATGCTGCAACATCGCTTCTAAGCTGGGAAAAGTTAATTCTAGAATATAAATCATGCCTCTCACTTGGATAGTAGAAGTTTATAGCTATAAACCGAGAAGTTGGTAAACTTTGAGACATTCAACTTAGACCATGAAATGGGGAAAGATACACAAAAAGACGGTCTTTGCAGAACCTTTCTGTTTTTTTTGTTATTTTTTACCCTTTGTGAGGTTTATGAATTATTCTTCATCCTAACGGGAAGATATAAACATCCCATCAGTCTGCATCCTAGTGAGCGCAGACATTGTACATGGTTGTTTTATAATGTTCGTAGTTTGTATTTCTAGTTCAGCACTTATCAATGATGCTTATGTGTTTAACTAAATCCTAATCTGTTTAGCACACAGTTTATAAAACTTGTTGATGATCCTCCTCGTATTGAGGCTAAAACACATAAGGTTCTGGATCATCATTTGTCCCAAAGTGCTCTCTGTTGTCTCTCACAAAGTATGTCGTGAGTAGGTTTGTTGCACGTCACGGATCACGTGACTGCTCATGCTCATTATCCGTCGGAAATCCGAGTGTGATTGATGTTATATCGATCACACCTATTCACTTGCAAACTTTGTAAGTCTTTTGGTGTTAGAGTAAATCAGAAATGTATGATAATCGCTTCAATACAGAGTCAGCCTAATTTTCCATTATACTGGTACTTTAATATCCGACCACTTTTATAACGTTCTCTCTGGCGCACCAAGGCAGACTCCACTTTTTTAACTTTTTGTCTCCGTGAAATTGTGCATTCATGACTCACTTTGCATTGACCTTATATGGTTTATATGGTGAGGTGGAGAGGGTGTGACATGAGTTGGGCTTATGTCCAAATTGTGTGAAGGAGTGCGTGTGCTAAGTTTTATAAGTCTGAATAGGTTTGTGTGTGTGCAAATTTGTGGTTTCTCGCTTATGTAAACACAAAACAAACTCAGTGGTAAATAAACTCAGTGTATTCTGCACAGATAATGCGTTCAAGGACTTGAAGAATAAAATTTGAGGGAGTGCGTGCACACACACACTCAAAAGCAATCTCGGAACACTTTGCAGTTTTGTTGTTACGATTGAATCAACATTCAATGACTGCGGTTACATGGGCATTTCCAAACGTTTTTGGTCCCCTGCTGTTCAGTTGTCCCTCGGAGGTCAGTTTTGTAATTGTTAGGTTTACGGCAGCGTTTCTCAAAGTGTGGGGCGCGCCCCACTGGTGGGGAATAGAAACATGACAGGTGGGGCGCGAGGAACGGGAGGAAATGTCACTTTAATTTTTTAAATTTTTTTTTTATTATATTCTTAGATTTTTTTTTTTAACTATGCTTTCATTTTCTATACACACTGTAAATCACTTTGTGATTCTGTCTGTGAAATCCGCTATATAAATAAATGTAAATTACTTATTATGTATAAAACTTGATGTTACTTGATGTTCAATAAATTTGAAAATGTTAAGCTTGGCATTAGCGTTCTGTTGGGGCGATGAGGGCAGGTGGGGCTTGAAAACTCCCCCTTGTCCAAAGTGGGGGATGAGAAAAAAAAGTTTGAGAACCACTGGTTTACGGTGTTTACATGCGCTGCGAGAACAAGCGTATGCCGTGTACATGTGAAGTAGGGGTCACTAGAAGAAAGTCTATAAATAGATTACATTATGGCTTCGGTGCGTGTGTGTTAGCGCCTAGGGTTAGTATTTGGCTTGTTCTAAAATGGTTTTACTTTTGCTAGCAAGTTGGCTAACGTTAGCCAAACTTACCGGGGTCGTCGTCCACAACGTGGCCCCCCTTGAAGCCGACATCCACTCCGCTTGACTCCTCTGCTGCCAAGGTCAGTGGTCTATTCCCCAATAATTCATCCATTAGGTCGTGATGGACAAAACCGGCAGGAAATCCCGCCGCTGGTGTTGTTCTGTTTTTTAGCCTTATAGTATGCCGTCTTGAGCGTCTTCCAATGATCCTTAACCTGCTCGGTTGTCCGAATATAGCCAGCATCGCCCAAGTTTCACACACTTTTTTATAAATGTCACCGTTCATGTGCTTTCTTCCATCTATACACGCCATAATGTTAAGTTATTTCAGAATGCTAAGGCAGACCGTAGTCTCCTTGTCACACCAGTAATGCTGACTTTTGCTCACCATGCTGTTTGTTTGTATTTCTCCTTCTTCTTCCTCGTTCTCATGTCTCTCCCACCCCACTTTCGAAGTGTCACTCGATGTAATACCGTAAACGTGATGAGGTTCCGTCCGACGTCAGAGTAAATAGGTCTCGGGTGTATACATGCGTGATTAAACGGTTGTGGACAGGCGTAACCCAGCAGTCCAAAACGGTTCATCCGCACATAGGTTGGGGCCCGGAACGGTTGATTTATTGCGTTCACATGTGCAGTGCAAACCTTTTTCCCGAGGGAAAACTGAACAGCAGCGGACCAAAAACGTTTGGAAATGTGCATGTAACCAGGCTCAATGATAGCTCACTTTAGTAGGTAAACTTTGTCAAATCGCTGTCATTACCTGACAACAAACAAATATCAAAGCCAGAATAGGGTGGGATGTAATGCTTATAACACTTTGGAAAGCCCCTTTAAGGGCTTGCAGATGTTTTATGTGACTGTCCATCCAAACAGTCTACCATTAAGTAGTGGAAAAGGAGTCCACAGCCAACCTGTGAATATCTCATGAACTCAATGCCCAAGAGAGTTAAGCAGTGCTGGAAAATAATTGCAACCACACAAAATATTCACACTTCGAGGTGTGCTAACTTTTACGGCCAGCGGTTCAGACATGGCGAAGTGTCGTTATTTTGAGAGGACAGCACATTTTTACTGTAATACAAGCTGTACACTGTCACATGAACAGTTGATAAAGTAACTGTATTAAACCGTCCATTTCTCTTTTGTAAAATGGGTGTCAAATCTTACAGAGAATAAGAGATGACACGTTGCTGTGAAACACAGGAGATGTGGTTAAGGGTCGTGCAGTGTCGCAGACGGACTAGAAATGAGAAGGCACAAAAAGGTGTGCAAGGCGACATACACAACCTGAATTATTAACATCTTTAAATGCTTTTAAAATGTAGTTTGTGTTTGAAACACAGACAACTTTTGTATACCTCTAAGGTCAAACTTATCTTTAAGATACTGGTTTTAAGATATCCCATTAGATATGATATTAGATATGGCAACATGGCGGCGCATAGAAATGCAGCAGCTTGAAGACGCTCTTGGGAGTGTAGAGCGATTTGGCAAAAAACACCCGTCATTTCTGTCAATTTCATGGCTGGCTCAAAGCGTGAACACTCTGTGATCACATACGACCGACAGACAATTTTGGATGTGGATGGATCGGGTCGTTATAGACTGAAAGATGCATGTACGGTGGACCTCCTCGCTAGCATGGGAATACTTCGCGGGCTACATCGAGCGGCCTTTGTAGCAGCGGAGTCAAGTACTAGCGGGGACCGCCAATGGAGACGACGTAAGCGGTGTGAGCGGAAGCAGAAGCGGGGATGCCGAGCGGGGCTAACAACAAAGGGAAAAGCTAACCAAAGAAGCGTGGAGTGCCCGGGTAAGAAGTCATTTAAACTAGAACTAGCCGGCGCCAGGCTGGATAATCCCTGCACATGTAGCAATTCTCTTAGAATAAAACACAACTCACATAATGTTTTTTCTTTTGTGACGGTGTCAGAGGCAGACATACATTGTACTGAGGTGGCTAACAATGATGCGTTCAGTTTATCGCAGCATCAAGCAAACAATCTGAAAATTCCCGTCGTATCAATTCCTAGATATGGTCGAAACTATTTAAAGTGCACTACGCATAATAAACGCAACATTATTAATATTGCTACTTCGGATAATTTCAACAAACAATCCTCAAAACAGCCCACTACCTATAATATGGGCTTTTTAAACATAAGATCATTATCTTCCAAAACGTTATTAGTTAATGAGGTCATTAGAGACAACAAACTTGACGTCGTTGGTTTCGCCGAGACCTGGCTCAAACCAGACGATTTTTTTGCGCTAAATGAGGCATCTCCTCCTAACTATACCAATGCACAAGTTCCCCGTCCTCTTAAAAGGGGAGGGGGTGTCGCACTAATATATAATGAAAACTATAATTTTACATCTAACCTAAATAATAAATATAACTCGTTTGAGGTGCTCACTATGAGGTTTGTCACACCGCTGCCTCTCCACCTGGCTGTTATCTACCGCCCCCCTGGGCCCTATTCGGACTTCATCAGTGAATTCTCAGAGTTTGTTGCTGATCTAGTGACGCACGCCGACAATATAATCATAATGGGGGACTTTAATATCCATATGAATACCCCGTCGGACCCTCCATGCGTGGCGCTCCAGACTATAATTGATAGCTGTGGTTTTACACAAATAATAAATGAACCCACGCATCGCAACGGTAATACAATAGATCTAGTGCTTGTCAGGGGTGTCACCACCTCTAAAGTTACGATACTCCCGTACACTAAAGTAATGTCCGATCATTACCTTATAAAATTCGAAGTTCTGACTCATTGTCAACAAACTAATAATAATAATAATAACTACTATAGCAGCCGCAACATTAATGCTGCCACAACGACGACTCTTACTGACCTACTGCCTTCGGTAATGGCACCATTCCCAAATTATGTGGGCTCTATTGATAACCTCACTAACAACTTTAATGACGCCCTACGCGACACCATTGATAGTGTAGCACCGCTAAAGCTAAAAAGGGCCCCTAAAAGGCGTACCCCATGGTTTACAGAAGAAACTAAAGCCCTGAAATTATCATGTAGAAAGCTGGAACGCAAATGGCGTGCGACTAAACTTGAGGTTTTCCATCAAGCATGGAGTGATAGTTGAATAACTTATAAACGCATGCTTACCTCAGCTAAAGCTAAATATTACTCAAATCTCATCCACCTCAACAAAAATGATCCTACATTTTTGTTTAGTACAGTAGCATCGCTAACCCAACAAGGGACTCCTCCCAGTAGCTCCACCCACTCAGCAGATGACTTTATGAATTTCTTTAATAAGAAAAATGAAGTCATTAGAAAAGAGATTAAAGACAATTTATCTCAGCTACAACTGGGTTCTATTAACACAGATACGACTGTATATATACGACGGACACTGCCCTCCAAAATAGTTTCTCTCTCTTTGTTGAAATAACATTGGAGGAATTGTTAAAATGTGTAAATGGGACAAAACAAACAACATGTTTACTTGACCCAATTCCTGGGAAACTTATCAAGGAGCTTTTTGTATTATTAGGTCCATCAGTGTTAAATATTATAAACTTATCACTTTCCTCTGGCACTGTTCCCCTAGCATTCAAAAAAGCGGTTATTCATCCTCTACTCAAAAGACCTAACCTCGATCCTGACCTCATGGTAAACTACCGCTACTACCACCTTCCGTTTATCTCGAAAATCCTCAAAAAAATTGCCGCACAACAGCTAAAGGAACACTTAGCGTCTAACAATCTCTGTGAACCTTTTCAATCCGGTTTCAGGGCAAATCACTCTACGGTGACAGCCCTCGCAAAAATGACTAATGATCTATTGCTAACGATGGATTCTGATGCGTCATCTATGTTGCTGCTTCTTGATCTTAGCGCCGCTTTCGATACTGTTGATCATAATATTTTATTAGAGCGTATCAAAACGCGTATTGGGATGTCAGACTTAGCCTTGTCTTGGTTTAACTCTTATCTTACTGACAGGATGCAGTGTGTCTCCCATAACAATGTGACCTCGGACTATGTTAAGGTGACGTGCGGAGTTCCCCAGGGTTCGGTTCTTGGCCCTGCACTCTTTAGTATTTACATGCTGCCGCTAGGTGACATCATACGCAAATACGGTGTTAGCTTTCACTGTTATGCTGATGACACTCAACTCTACATGCCCCTAAAGCTGACCAACACGCCGGATTGTAGTCAGCTGGAGGCGTGTCTTAATGAAATTAAACAATGGATACCCGCTAACTTTTTGCAACTCAACGCTAAGAAAACGGAAATGCTGATTATCGGTCCTGCTCAACACCGACATCTATTTAATAATACCACCTTAACATTTGACAACCAAACAATTAAACAAGGCGACTCGGTAAAGAATCTGGGCATTATCTTCGACCCAACTCTCTCGTTTGAGTCACACATTAAGAGTGTTACTAAAACGGCCTTCTTTCATCTCCGTAATATCGCTAAAATGTGTTCCATTTTGTCCACAAGCGATGCTGAGATCATTATCCATGCGTTCGTTACATCTCGTCTCGATTACTATAACGTTTTATTTTCGGGCCTCCCTATGTCTAGCATTAAAAGATTACAGATGGTACAAAATGCGGCTGCTAGACTTTTGACAAAAACAAGAAAGTTTGATCATATTACGCCTATACTGGCTCACTTGCACTGGCTTCCTGTGCACCTAAGATGCGACTTTAAGGTTTTACTACTTACGTATAAAATACTACACGGTCAAGCTCCTGCCTATCTTGCCGATTGTATTGTACCATATGTCCCGGCAAGAAATCTGCGTTCAAAGAACTCCGGCTTATTAGTGATTCCCAGAGCCCAAAAAAAGTCTGCGGGCTATAGAGCGTTTTCTATTCGGGCTCCAATACAATGGAATGCCCTCCCGGTAAAAGTTAGAGATGCTACATCAGTAGAAGCATTTAAGTCTCATCTTAAAACTCATTTGTATACTCTAGCCTTTAAATAGACTCCCTTTTTAGACCAGTTGATCTGCCGTTTCTTTTCTTTTCTTTTCTACTCTGCTCCCAACCCGGGGTGGACCGCTAGCCTGTCCATCGGATGGGGACATCTCTACGCTGCTGACCCGTCTCCGCTCGGGATGGTTCCATCTGGCCCCACCATGGACTGGACTTTCGCTGATGTGTTGGACTTTCACAATATTATGTCAGACCCACTCGACATCCATTGCTTTCGGTCTCCCCTAGGGGGGGGGGGGGGGGGGGGGGGGGGGGGTTACCCACATATGCGGTCCTCTCCAAAGTTTCTCATAGTCATTCACATTGACGTCCCACTGGGGTGAGTTTTCCTTGCCCGTATGTGGGCTCTGTACCGAGGATGTCATTGTGGCTTGTACAGCCCTTTGAGACACTTGTGATTTAGGGCTATATAAATAAACATTGATTGATTGATTGATATAATAAACACATTAAGCCCATACAGTAATGGTAATTAAACGAGACAGTAATAAAACAAAGAGAGAACTACTCATTACAAGGAAGGGATATACATGTTTATTAGGAGGAGGAAGTCTCAGTAATGATCAGAATCAGAATCGGAATCCAAAATACTTTATTAATCCCCGAGGGGAAATTAAGATTTTCAGCACAATCCCATTCAAGAGCAAACAAACATTACAGGGAGACAGAACAGGATCGCTGACAGGTCTGCCAACTTCCGGCGCCCCTTACAAAAAAGGTGAGAAACAGGTAAACACTGAGGGGTGAGAAAATAAATAAATTCAGTCCAAGCCTGGGTCCCTGGAGAGGTGGTCCGGACTGAGGCCAAGGAAGAAGAAAAAACCCTCATAGCCATAGCACACAGAAGCATGTGTGTAAGAGGGATATATCAAACATCAAAGAACACAAAGGACATTAAAGACATTAAAAGAGCAGAGCTGATGCAACCAGCCATTTCTACATACAGCTACAAAAAAACATACAGGTATACACTGTGGTGGCCTCTGCGGTGTTCCACGCCATCGTCTGCTGGAGTGGGGGGAACTTGGCCAGAGACATAAGCAGACCCAACAAAGCAACCAAGAGAGCCGACTCCACCCTCGGCCGCCCACTAACTCTCGGCCAGTGTCCAGTCCGCATTGATGAGCAAGGATGCGTCTAAGGAGACCGAGGTGTCCGATACCTGTTCATTCAGCCAAGACACTGTAAAGCTTGTCCGTCCCGGCGGACAACCACTACACAGCTTAGTTATAACTGTCCATTTCATATTGGTAGATTTTTTTTTTACATGTACAATCATCGTTAATGATGGTAGCGGCATTTGAGCGGCTTAGAGCAGCTAATGTTGATTTCTCCACTGAGTGTTTCACGATGTGTAATTTCACTTCACTTTCCTTTCCTATTATGCACTTTTACCTGAAGAGTATCGTCCCTCAAGTATTAATGGAATAATGCAAAGTATGCCCTTCTCGGCAAATGCGGGCTACTGTATTGTTCCACCGCGTACGCTGAAACTGGTTCTCCATCAAATCTTCAGTTTACAGACCAAAATTACGTTTTTAATAATTCATGGGAGGATGGTCATGTCAACAAAACATCCTAACACATAATGTTGTAAATTGAGGATCAGTGATACATTCATACAGAGAGGGATCTGGTCTGAAGCTGGCTGCATTGGCAACTACTACACCATCAATGACCTAATATTGAACCATTGACTATTGATGAAGAATGACACAACACAAGACATTGCAGACAGTTATTATTATTTTTTGGGGTTATGGAGTAATTGTTCCGTCAACTCAAGAATATTTCTTTGAACAATTATATAATCCGGCTTTCTCTTGCTTTTTACTAATCCACACTTTCAAACAGTCATTAAAAAAAATGTCAGAATGGTTGCTCATATTAAAAGATCAGTTGACTCTCTGCCTTTCATCAGAGATCATTTTGGGAAAACTACTTGCTGTTCTCTGTGTAAAGCTCTAATGCTACAGGCACATCATTAAAAAGAAAGTTTTTAAATTCAAGGAAAATAATGAATAAGTGAGTAAAGCAAAAGCATGAAAATTCTGGGGTAAGTAATGGAGGAGCGCCGCTAAAGGAAGAGTGCTGTTTCCTTCACAGAGAGCAGATAACATGCTTTAGAAGTAGCTATGAGAATTCTCAGTCTCTTTGACTGAATGTGAATGATTAGTAGCTTCATCTCATCAAATATAATGAGCTCTCGAGTGGCTTCTATTAAGTACTACTTTTGGAAGTATAATAATAATAATGTTTTTTTAAATATTTTGACTCCTCAGCAGGGTAGCAGCAAACAAAGCATTAATATATATCGCATGTCACTTGATAGGTACCAAAACATCCGCATCAAATACTGATATTGTGGTTTGTACAGTTGCACACTTAACGACTTGACCCTTTTATAATGAAATAAATATTTGAGCTGATAGTTGACATGAGGCGAGCATGCCAGCCTCAGAGCCATGTTCCTAAGTTTGAATCCGGCTCGGACCGCTCTATATACTGGGTGTGTGGAGTTTGCATGTTCAACCCGTGCTTACAGTATGTAGAGCTCCTCGAATGTTAGGTTAACTGTAGACTAAATTATCAATAGGTGTGTATGTGAGTGTGTCTTTGTCTGTATTTACCCTGTGACTGGCAGGGCGAACAGTCCATAGTGCATGTGCAAACTAAAGGACTGCATGTACATTTAGTCCCTCCAGGAATTTGCAATGTTGCAATCAGGCCATTTCACACAAAATAAACCAATCCCTGCAAATTATTTACGGCCTAATAAAATTAATGAAACATCAAGATAGTATTTGTTTTCCCATTTCTGTTTATATCCTGTGCTTTTTGAGGTTAAGGTTACAAGACACACTTAAAAACAATGACGACTAATTCATAAAAACACAAGTTGATTTAATGTTTATAAAAAAATAAGCCTCAAAACATTGCAACTCTTGCTGCAACTTTTTTTTAAAGCTATCGTGAATTCACGCAATGTAAGCCGCAACAATCACAAACAAGCCAACAAAATCCATACATAGACAATTTTGTGGTACCGTATTTTTCGGATTATACATCGCTCCGGAGTATACGTCGCACCGGCCGAAAATGCATAATATGTCGCACTCGAGTATAAGTCGCATTTTTGGGGGAAATGTATTTGCTAAACCCAACACCAAGAATAGACATTTGAAAGGCAATTTAAAATAAATAAAGAATAGTGAACAACAGGCTGAATAAGTGTACGTTATATGACACATAAATAACCAACTGAGAACATGCCTGGTATGTTAACGTAACATATTATGGTAAGAGTCATTCAAATAACTATAACATATAGAACATGCTATACGTTTACCAAACAATCTGTCACTCCTAATCGCTAAATCCGATGAAATCTTCTTCCTCGGTGTCGCTTCTAAACAACTCTGCCAACTCTGCCAACTCCAAAGGTATGCGCCGCTTCCTCTTGCTGTTTTCTGCTGCATATTTCACTACGTCCAGCTTGTAATCTGCAGTATATGATTTCCTTTTCGGTGCCATTTTTGTTCAGCCCTTCTCAGTTTTTATAAGTTACCGCCAATGTTGAAATGATCCATTTTTATAGCTACGGACGTAGTAGCAGGTAGCATCCCATGACCCACAATGCACTTGTGCCATGACCCGCCCCCGCCAAATTTTTATTGGTTGACGTGTGTGTGACGATTGCTGACATTCGCCTCGTCTCTTACGGGAATGAGATAAATAATATTATTTGATATTCTGCGGTAATGTGTTAATAATTTCACACATAAGTCACTCCGGAGTATAAATCGCACCCCCGGCCAAACTATGAAAAAAACTGCGATTTATAATCCGAAAAATGCGGTAAATGGTGCGTCGCCTCCAGGTTCTCGCACACCACAACCTTACCTTCAAAAGCAAAAAGTGTGTCTTTGCTACACCTGCCATTTAGTTTGTGGACTTCCGCCTGACCGCAGCCGTTGTGAGTCCGCTTCACTCAAATGTCGATGCTGTCCTGCGTCTCCAAGAGTTCTCCTCCCCCTCACAACTTTCATGATTCTAGGGGGTGACTGCCTTCCACTTGTGCTTCCTTCCATGCTATTCTGACACCTGCCATGCACTGCTACATGCTCTCCTAAAACAGGATGCACCCTGGATGTGGACACCTGCATGCTCGACTGCTGTCCACTAGCTGAAGTCGCAGCTCACCTCTTACCCCATGCTTGCCCAACTTGACCTACAGTTTCCCATGTTTGTGACCTGTGACGCCCCAACACTGCAGTTGATGCTGTCGTGCCTCAACTGCAGCAGGGGACTGAGCACCTAGTGTTTGCATCGAGGGCACTCACTCCGACAGAGAAAAAGTATTTCAGTGGGGCAGAGGGAGGCATTGGCATGTATCCGTGGCCTGTTAAAAAGTGGCACATGTACCTCTAAGGACCACTAGACCCCCACATCCTTCATGGCGACGACAGGTTCAGGTCACGAGCCGCTGTGCCTCTACAGTGGGTCTGAGAGATTGCAGTAACTTCACCACACAGTTTACACCTGACAAGGACATTGTGGTGGAATTGCTCTCCAGAGCCACACCCAGCACCTTGCCAAATACCACTCGTGACTATGCTGCATGCACCTCTTCAAGCAGCTGTTTCCCTGCAGAAGTTTCAAGCTGCCTCAATACAGGACCCCGTGTTCACACAACTACGTATGTTCATCCGAGACGGCAAAGCTCCAGAAGACATAGCACCTTTCCATCATGTCAAGGGCGACCTCTCCTGTTGGATGTCTGTGTTGCAGGGGAGCTGTCCACTCTAGTGCCCTGCGCCTTAAAGCCTCAAGTCCTGGCCATGTTACACGAAGGCCATCTGGACATCGTCAAGGTCAAGTAACGCGCCAATGCTTACTGGGTTTGCCCCGATACACAGCCGCCTGAGCCATGTGGCCCACCTGACCCAGGTATGCAGGATGACCCTGTACAGCCTGGGCCCCGTCCTGCCAGGGCTTGCCCAATCTCTACTTTGAGCACTATGTTACAAACTTAAAGACAAAAAAAAGTGTTCAATTATTTGAGCAAGTGCCTAGCCTGTCATATGACAGATTACTATAACCCACAAGGCCAGGTAGGTAAGCCGGCAGTCTACCCAGTTACCCTATTGGTTAGCTATGCATTTTGTGTATTGTGCTTGTGTAAACACTTGTTAGTGTTGACATCCTTTAAAGGGGAACTGCACTTTTTGGGGAATTTTGCCTATCATCGTCAATCATTATGAGAGACAAAAACACACGTCTTTTATGTTGTAGGATTCCAAAGATAAAACAACGCTTACAAGATGCGGCAAATGGGAGTTTCCTATGTTGCCTTCAAAGTCAACGAAAACAACTTAAAATCCCCACATCAACGTTATATACAGGTATGCACGCTGCAAGCACGTACAGTATATAATGTAGTAAGAGACATATTCATAACAATATGTAATATGTAAAATATTTACTGTACTTGGCCCTGCGATGAGGTGGCGACTTGTCCAGGGTGTACCCCGCCTTCCGCCCGATTGTAGCTGAGATAGGCTCCAGCGCCCCCCGCGACCCCGAAGGGAATAAGCGGTAGAAAATGGATGGATGGATGGATTTACTGTACTTCGGTCATTATTAGCATTACAGGAACTTCATTCTTCGCCGCATTTTTATCCGTGCCCATAGCATCGTACTTCCTACTTCTGTCAACAAATGTGTATTCCTACTTTCGGCAACAATTGCGTGTGTGTTCTAATCATGGCAGACTTTGTAACAGACAAAGATGATGGCTATTTCTGGACAAATGAGCATTCACAACGTTATCTTTTTGAAGCTGAATATACGGAGGATGAACTGCCGGAGAGGGTGAAACGTTGGAGTAGACGGAAGCCGAGAGAGTCGGGATCCGCATGACTTGGTGTTGTAAATGAAGAGCTTGCTAACATGTCAACAGAAATAGAGTGCTTCTGCTGCACTGAGTGACACACAATGTTATCGTGGGAAAGGTTTCTTGTATCCGGCAAGGAGGACACCGCTCAATGAAACTGCTTTACAATGAAAGATGAACTGTTTGTGCTAACAAACCCTGCAGTGATAGAAATTGTTTTTCCACATACCCAAAATCAACTGGAAACGTCCCCGGCCAGTTTGACCAAATGGACCAAACAGACAACTGTACACTGTCGAGCGAGCTGTGTGAAAATGAAACATGAAATTTGGGCTTATACTTTACAGATACTGTAATATGATTGTTCGTGTTTTTCAGTCAGTAAGATTTGTGTCCCATCGCATTGTGTTGTGCATTACAAACACAGAAGCAAGCTTTGCTTTTACTAATGCCGAAGCAGGCCATAGCAGGTCATCGCAAGGTAATGTGTTACTACGCCAAAAAATTAGAACCTCAGTATTCGCTCTTACAATAACAATGTCCCTACAGCTTGGTTATTATAACAGGTTACGGAAAGTAAATGACGTATTGTTGATGGTTTTTGGATGCATTTTTTAATTGATTTAGAGGCAGAATTGATTGCTTACATTAACAGCATTGCTAGCCACCTAGAAAAAGCTGATTATTACAAATTATAATGCAAAAAAAAACAAATGGTATCATGTCTCTCATATTGATTGTGAACGAGTCCAAAAAAGTGCAATTCCCCTTTAAAGACGGGGTTAAATGTAGCTTACAACCTATGCTATTGTCTGGTGTGTTACGACTGTAACGTGTCGTACAGTGAGTTTTCTTGCACCTGTTTAAAGTGTTGCATTGACGTAAATAAATTTGTGTGGGCACGCAGTCGATGTCTGTGCGTCAAAAAACATTTTAAAAAATTACAAAAAACAGCGGCTGCAAACATTTTCAAGCTTGATGAATCGCATTGTGAGCGCTAAAGCATTATATTTGCATTTTTTTCTGTCACGGCATGAGCTCGAACCCGCTTTTCTCCGTTGGCAGCGCGCCTAGACACGCCCCTGCTCGCGCTGGCTGCATCACGCCCACATGCCGACAAGGCTGCGGGCGATCAGCAATCAGCACACCTGGGACTGATGAGGACGAGCGGTATAAAGACCAGTGGACACAAGTATCCTGGCCGGAACTTAATCTTCTGTTTGTAGTAAGCATCCCGTGTCTGGCTTCCCTCCCATGTGCTTGATCGCTCTCCGTGTCTTCCGGGTTCCCTTGTCTGATCTCCCTTGTGTCTTCCCGCAGTGCTTCCCGTATCTTCCATAATCGAGCTGTGCGCCTCGACCTACCCTTTGGACTTTGGACTGCATCCCTCGATCCTCGACCCCCTGCCTTTTTCTGCCATTTTCCCTCTACTCACTGTATCTCCTTGTACACTATGTTGAGTGTGTGCGCGCTGACACCCAATATGCTCCTCCGCTCTGTACATCACAGCCACACGGCAGCATGTGGATGAAAAACAGTACCACTAATTTTCAATGGCAGTATCGCAACGTTTTGAATTCATTGGTACCGCAATACTGTATTAGTACCGGTATAACGTACAACCGTAGCATAAACACATCTGTTAATGATAACTATATGTGGCAATAGGTTTATGTGCAATAATATCCACACTTTAACTAATTGGCTAAGGATGATTTGCAGTTTCTTTCTTAATCACACTTAATCAATGCAACAAATTAGCACACTTGCACTTCAGCACTTTTCCGTCTGCCTTATGCACTTTACAACAATGGTCTCTTTAGTCCTGATCTGTCCTAAGATGAGTTCATGCAGCAACCTACTTGTACATATGGGTCTCCATTGTATTGTCATATCTAAGTCTGTATATTTTATTGTACTGTTTATGATGTCTGATGTTGGTGCTGTTTAACTTTTATGTGCATGTATTTTTTTTCTACAAACTTTATTGTATATACCATCAACGTGCAGATGCAGACTGCAGATGGAAATTAGCCTTTGCCTCCAATCTGGCACATGAACATGTTTTAATATGCATTGTCCCATTTAACAAAGATATACAATTATGTTTTTCAATACACGCAAACTTTAAGTAGATGAGACTTTTGTCAGTTGTTTTCTATATCCCTTTTGTCTTTACCAGGATAATGTTGTGTGTACAGGGGGAGAAGACGGCACAGACAACAGGGGCGTAGTTTTTAGCACTATATTTATTTATATACTGTATATATACACAATATATATATAAATAATAACATGAAGTGTGTAATAAATCCAAACTATGTGTATGGTGTGTGACTATGTGTGGGGATTAGCTGTTGAGTGTTACCGGAGTGTTGAGCGAGAAGCAAGTCCAAAAGGGCAGGGCAGCCTCGTAGATCCGAGAGACAGGCAGGAAGTCGGGGGCGATAGAGAGGCGTCAAAAGGTCCGTGTCCAGGTGGGAGGTCGAGATCCAAGAGGCAGCCAGAGAACCAGAGGGGAACACAGGGGGAGACGAGACACAGCTTGTCATGTGGGAACGAACAGTTGCTGCAAGAAACGACAAGGGGAACACGGGACCAGTCAAACACGAAGAGGGAGAAACACAGAGAGAGAGTATGCATCTAGCGTGGAGAATTTCGGTTTACTGTACAGGACAAGTAGCTACGTTCTGGCGCGGAATAGCAGGTTGTGCAGGCTTATGAAGGCGGTCCTCTGATCAGCCACAGGTGCGCTGATTGCAGCTGCCTGCTGCAGTACGACTGACATGCGCCTGGCGCACTCTTGGAGGTGCACTCATCAGAGCGCACAGATGAGTGCGCATTGCCATGCGCCCTGGGCCGTAACAGATAAGTGGTAAACATGAACGATTAACGAACAAATTTAGAGGAGATGATATTTAACATGCCACCCGAACGCCTCCCTAGGGAGGTGTTTAGGGCACGTCCGACCGATAGGAGGCCACGGGGAAGACCCAGGACACGTTGGGAAGACTATGTCTCCCGGCTGGCCTGGGAACGCCTCGGGATCCCCCGGGAGGAGCTGGACAAAGTGGCTGGGGAGAGGGAAGTCTGGGTTTCCCTGCTTAGGCTGCTGCCCCCGCGACCCGACCTCGGATAAGCGAAGAAGATGGATGGGTGGATGGATGGATGATATTTAACATAAACAGGAGACATGAATGTCGGCTGAAACATTTATAAATATGTAATGAAATATTTATAAATATGTAATGTACATATGCAACACACAGTGAAGACTGAGGAAATGTTAGATTTAACATGTATATTTTGTATCAATACTTCATACATTTTTGATCTGGTTAGTGGGGAGGAAGTAGGTACACAATATCAAAAAAAGATCACCTTGGTATACATTTTTAAAGCGTTCGTTGACTTTAGGACTCGGGGTCTCTTGAAGAGGATGACTTTGTAATCAATCTATTTGAAAACAGTCCAGATTTGTGTCTTTGTGTAAGCCATACAAAATGATTTAGGGTACCGCTGTATTTTACAAGGTTACATTCAGGACAAGGCATGATGATGACAAAGGGTTTGAAACATATATGCTCCCAGCGTAGTCTTTGTAGGGTCAGACCAGAGAAATAGCCTTGTCACTGCAATGTGCTTTGGTTTTAAACAGCACAGGGAGGATTATAAGGATCAACCGAGCTCATCCATGTTACCATTAACCTTTTTCTGCCTCATCATCTTTTTTTCCTTCTTCTTGTTTCTCCTTTACGGTTCACTTAGTTTATCCACACAGTTGTCTGATCTCCCTTTCCATTCTCTCGAAGACACGTATGGCCTTATCTATGAAAGGTTTGCATGCAATCACACATTTGCAAACCTGATCTACTAAGCTGGTGCGCGTAGGACTGTGTCTCTCAAATGAGCAATATAGACATTACAGTCCATTTAGTGTGTCTGTCTTCATGAATATGCAGAATTTATGTTGATTATCAGAACGGCCATAATATTCTAACCCTTGATGCTGAGTGCCAAGCAGGGAGGTAATGGGTCCCATTTTTATAGTCATAGTTTGCTTAACAGTAATAGAATATTTTTATATGCTATAAGTGACCAGACGTTCGAGATCAAAACTGGGAATATACTGTAATCCCAGAGAAGGGGGAAAAAACGGTCAGCTATTTTTAAATTGAAGAAACAATATGATTAGGTTATATATACATGCGTATATCCTAAATAAACAATGTATGAATACATTAGATATCTATATATGTTAGGGACCTATAGACTGTATCTCTGTTGCTAAAGACAACTTCAGATTGTTTTCTTTGTCTTACTTTGGCCAAAAATAGAACAAGCACATTCTGAAAATGTACATATTACTGTATTTTCCGGACCTTAGGGCGCACCGGATTATAAGGCGCACTGCCGATGGTCTATTTTGGATCTTTATTCATATATAAGGCGCATTGGATTATAGGGCGCATTAAAGGTGTAATATATATATATTTTTTTTCTAAATTGAAAACACTTCCTTGTGGTCTACATAACATGTAATGGTGGTTCTTTGGTCAAAATGTTGCATAGATCATATTTTACAGATCATCTTAAAGCCGCTTTCTGACAGTCGTTTCCGGATGCGCCGTTTTGTGGGCGTTCTTATTTACGTAGCTCACCTTCGGCAGCGTCTTCTCCCTTGCATCTTCGTTGTAGCGGTGTAGCGTGCAAGGACGGGGGTGGAAGAAGTGTCAAAAGATGGAGCTAACGGTTTTAATGACATTCAGTCTTTACTTAAATCAATAACGGAGCAGCTTCTCATCCGAAAACAACAACACCGGTGTCCCGTGAAAAAACGTCCGACCGGAACTCTTTAATAACTAAAGATATAAGAAATAACTTTACACTACTTTATATTAGAAATGGCAACAGCGGAGGATGAATGTCTCATAACAAGAAAATAGAGAAAAATAAGAAGCTTATCGACTATGGTGTCGTTACGGACTACAAAGGCGGACGCGCACAATTTTTCAGGATTTATGCAGATCCCAAATACTGATCAGTCGGTACCAGAAGGTAAGAAAAGTTGCTTTTGCATAACATTTCGAAAAAAAACGCCAGATATTATGTCTTACCTTATACACACACCATAATAATACTTGTATGTTGAAGCACATCAAGCGGTGCGGCTTCATAGCTTACCAAAGTCGTACAAAAACATTTTGGTAGATTTTTGAGCGCCGTGAGTAATATTCTATATGTTCAATGGAACATATAAAATGTTGGTGTTGTTTACTTGAGTCATGTCAGTTTGACTGTCATCTACTGGTCACACCATGTACCAAATAAAATTGCTTCGAGGTCGGTAAGCAAAACCAGAATTATTCCGTACATTAGGCGAGTTTTGGGGGGGAAAAAAAGATTTTAAGTGCGCCTTATAGTTTGGAAAATACGATACAAATAATCCTTTTGACAAAACACTTCAAGTTAGTTGAAAATTCTGAGGAAAAAAATTGGTGCAGTTTCAAAAACACCATGAAGTACACAATAAACTTGGACTTTAAGCACTTTTTTGATTGATTGATTGAGACTTTTATTAGTAGGTTGCACAGTGAAGTACATATTCCGTACAATTGATCACTAAATGGTAACACCCGAATAAGTTTTTCAACTTGTTTAAGTCGGGGTCCACTTAAATTGATTCATGATACAGATATATACTATCATATATACTATCATCATAATACAGTCATCACACAAGATAATCACATTGAATTATTTACATTATTTACAATCAGGGGTGTGGAGGGAGGGGGGGTTGGAGGGACTTCCTGTTTTGAATTCTTATCTTGGCAGTTCATTAAAAACATTTGGAAAAACAACTAAGTGTTTCTTCAAACCCCCGAATTGGTGAAATCCACATACTGCCACAACACGTTCATTTATCGTCATTAATTTTTTACAATTATAATACGAACAAAACAGTTATCAAAAATGACGCCATAGCCGAAATGAAAGTAAAATAACTACAAACTTAACCAATGTGAACATGGTAGAGTTAAGTATGAAATAAAATAGAACAAACAACAAATGTAGAAACACACATTTTTACAATGGAGTTCTGGGCGCGTACATAGTGCATTCAACGCTGCATTGTACTCGAACTACAAAGATGATGGTCAAATTGACTTAAGTCTTTGCATCTTTGTTATTGTATCTGTTGAGTGTATAATTTACAATGAAAGAAAGTATAGTTCGTCGATACTGCCGCCATCTGCAGCCGGACACAACAGGAGCAACTGATTGCTTGCGCCTGCGTTGATTGGAGTGGCGGCAGCCAATCCAGAGAGCGCTTAAAGTTAGCGGACAAGTCATTGTTAAACGATGTCATGTGTGACGTGGGTTTAACTTGAATTGCTGTTGCGACATCCAGTGGACACATTTAGAACAGCAGTTTCTTTCATTTAAAAAATGCAGCTAATTTGTTGTATTCACAAAACTGATCTTGCAGGTCACGGTCCGGATTAAACCGTATGTTCCACATACCTGATCTTGATCATTTCAGCCAAACGCACCATCACAACACCAGTGCCACCCAGAGTGCATCTTAACGCGTTACTATTCATAACCAGCCCTCCACCTTTGTCTAAATCTCTGCAAACTTGTCCCAATCGTTTGTGATGCAAACATTTTTGGTCTAATATTATATTATATTATAGTTTTTAAGATGAGTTAAATGTTGACATAGTTCGGGCGGAGGAGGATGTGTCCTTGTTATGATTAAAAACATGTTAATTACACGTTAACATAAAAACCATGAAACGTTAAGGACTTAAAAACTGTGACAGCACAAACAAAAATTTTTGCAGCACCAACGATTGTTTGTAGTAGTTAGGTTTGTTTACAGTAGATTCTTTAGGTGCTGTCTTTAATGTCTACAATGAGAGAAACAGTCTTTGAATGATTAGTAATATTGTTGTTTAAAGCAAAATTATTTTTATGTTGGCATTTCACCTATATTACACAGGAACTGTAAAACTGTATTTATTTGCACTATGTGAGATAGCTTTAGAAAAATCCTGCATATAAGCTGAAAACAGGCATTCTAACTTTTAAACAGTGTGAATAGAGTTATATGTGTGTTTGAATGTGAATGCTAGTGGAGAGAAACGATACATACTGTACATACCATACTTTTTGTTTTAATAGACAGCCAGCCGTTTGAGATTAAGATAGACATGTGAACCAGGGAAAAGTCATTTGTTTTTATTATTGTGGAATAAAGAGATGGATGTCTGGAGAAGAAAGGACGGCCTCTGCGAGTCATTCTTGTATTTTCAGGGAAAGAAGAACATAAGCCAACAACTAAATGTTATCTTTGTTACCAGAGTCCTGGTCACTTGGGACCCGTAACATACAGACACAAATTTCATTTAAACAGGGCAGTCTTCACCACTTTTGCTCTTGTTATCAATTGTACACACGGCTTTAGTAGATCACCCACTTTGCAAATAGTATTTTCCACTTGTTATTTTGATCCTAATAGATCAGGCCGTGTCTGCTGTGCCTGCTGGAACACCAATCCTGCTCGTAGAATTCCACCATTACTTTTGATTAAACAAAAGCTTTTAAAGAAAAAGGAAACCGAAAACTGCGAAAGATTAGCTTGTTTAAGAGGTTCGATTATGTCACGTTAAATGACTGTGGTACATTGGCTGGTAACAAAGACCCATTGATCATGTTGAGTACAGCAGTGCAAACAAGTGGTAGAGAATCTTCAAGCAAACAAGTATGGATTGCTTCAAATTTAACAATAGAAGTATAATTCAGCTCCAAAAACCTATTAACAGTACAACTTCCTTTAAAGCCACAACCTCTAGGGCAGGGGTAAGGAACCTATGGCTCTTGAGCGAGATGTGGCTCCTTCGATGACTGCATCTGGCTCTCATATACATCTTAGCTGACATTGCTAAACACGATAAGTAATTAATCATTCCACTGGTAATCACAGTGTTAATAATAATGTTCAAAATACAAAACATTCTCATGCATTTAGACTTAGACTTACACTTAGATTTCCTTTTAATGTCATTCAAATTTGAACTTTACATTACGATAAGAACGAAATGTTGTTGCATTAGCTCGTTGTAGTGCAGGATAAAAGAGCAATAAGGTGCAGATACAAATAAATATATTACTGTACAGATAAATATATTGCACTGTTGCATATGCATCCACATTTATGGACGTATGTTATATTGTCTTTATATTCCAGCGAGTTAATCCGTTTTGGGGGAAATTGAGGGGATCATTTAATTATGTGTTAGGACTTGGCGTAAATGAGGACTCAGATGCAGAGGAGTGACAATTGACTCAGACCTTTATTTAAACAATTCCTTGTTATCTCTAGGACAGAGTGATTAAAGAAAGCGACTACAAAATCTATCTAAGATATATACAAGCACTTATAGGGTATTAGCATAGGACATAAGGCAATAAACAGAAAATCACTCCATAAGGAGGAACCGGCAATAGCCAAAAAGTTATATGAGTCGAATACACAAAAAAAAACAACAATCTATAATGATCTACAAAAAGGAAATTATCTCATGCTAAAAGGTTGAGACGCTATAAACAGAAAGTATGTATAAAGTATTTGCAAAACCTGAAAACTAAAAGCGCTCCAGAAGGAGGGAAAAAAAAGGAAGACAAGGCACTATGAAAATTGATACAAAAGACTTGACCAAAAACTTTAGCAAAAGAAAATCACTCTCTCAGAGGGAACAAAGGAATCAATAAACAAAGCGAGACAATACTTAACAAACTTGGTTGATGGCTGTGAACAAGGCTGTGGACAAGGCTGGCGGTACGTAGCGAGACGATATACTCTGGCAACAAGACAGGGGAAGACGAGGACTATATACACATGAGGGAGGGTGACACAGGTGGACACAATCAGGCAATCAGGAGAGACATCAGACCAGTGACACAGGAGGAAGGGCAAGTGGCCTGAAACAAGAGGAGGATTAGAACTTTCAAAATAAAACAGGAAATGTGCCAGACAACCCCAAAACAGGACTTCCCTCACCACGGTGTGACAGTACCCCCCCCTCTATGGCCGACTCCGGACGGCCCAGACTGTTCGGGGTGGTCTCTGTAGAAGTCCCTGATGAGAGTGGGGTCGACAATGTGGCGGGAAGGAACCCACTGTCTCTCTTCAGGTCCGTATCCTTCCCAATCCACCAGGAATTGTCTGCCCCGACCCCGGTTGCGCACTGCCAACAAGCGTTTAACTTTGTATACTGGTCCACCTTCAATTACTTCGGGTGGTGGAGGGGACGTGGTGGCTGGGACCATGGGGCTTTCTTTGGCTGGTTTGACCTGACTGACGTGGAAGGTGGGATGGACGCGGAGGGATCGAGGCAGACGAAGCCGAACCGCTGCAGGTCCGACGAGCTTGGTAATTGGGAATGGACCTACAAAGCGTGGTGCCAGTTTCCTTGATGTGACCTTGAGGTGTAAGTTCTTGGCTGAAAGCCAGACTCTCTGACCGGGTTCGTATGCAGGCGCAGGTCGTCTCTTGCGGTCTGCCGCTCTCTTCATCCGATCTTGTTGTCTAGTCAATACTTGACGGGCGGCGGCCCAAATGCGGCGACAACGTCGGACCATGGCATGGGCGGAGGGGACCGACACTTCTGACTCATTCTCTGGGAAGAGAGGGGGCTGGTACCCTAAGGCACAATGAAAGGGAGAGAGGCCGGTGGCTGATGTAGGCAGCGAATTGTGCGCATACTCTACCCAGACCAGGTGTTTGCTCCATGTGGAGGGGTTCTGGCAGACCAAGCACCGGAGGCCGGTTTCCAGCTGCTGGTTAAGTCGTTCGGTCTGGCCGTTGGCTTCTGGATGATATCCTGATGTCAGGCTGGCCTTGGCTCCAATGAGTCGGCAGAACTCCCCCCAGAACCGTGATACAAACTGTGGTCCCCGGTCTGAAACAATGTCTTTGGGAAATCCATGAACTCGGAATACATTAGTCATCATAGTCTCTGCCGTCTCTTTGGCGGATGGTAATTTAGGCATAGCAATGAATCTGACCATTTTGGAGAATCTGTCGACCACGGTGAGGACGGTGGTGTTACCTTGTGAGACCGGGAGGCCTGTAACGAAGTCCATCGAGATGTCTGACCACGGTCTGGAGGGAATGGGAAGCGGCTGGAGAAGTCCCATGCGAGACCTGGAAGACATTTTGTTCCTGGCACAGACCGAACAGGCCTCTACGTACTCCCGGACCTCCGTCTCCATGGCTGGCCACCAGAACCGCCGGGAGATCACAAACATGGTTCTTTTAACTCCCGGATGGCACGAAAGCAGCGAGGTGTGAGCCCAATGAATCACCCGGGGACGCAGCTCAGTGGGGACAAACAATCGATTAACAGGACATCCCCTAGGTGGCGGGGCCACACCGTTAGCTTGCTTTACCTCTGTTTCTATTGGCCAAGTTACCGCTCCTACCACACAGTTCAGTGGAAGGATAGTCTCAGGTTGCTTGGCCTCAAGCTCGGGGTCGAATAATCGTGACAAGGCGTCTGGCTTGACGTTGCGGGACCCCGGCCTGTAGGAGAGCGAGAAGGAAAAGCGATTAAAAAAAAGCGCCCACCTGGCCTGGCGAGAGTTGAGTCTCTTAGCCTTCTTTATGTATTCCAGGTTCTTGTGATCTGTCCAGACGATGAACGGGTGTTCGGCCCCCTCGAGCCAATGCCTCCATTCCTCCAAGGCGAGCTTCACCGCCAGCAACTCACGATTGCCGACATCATAGTTTTTTTCAGCTTTGGACAGCCGCCGCGACAGAAAGGCACATGGATGCATCTTGCCGTCCTGTTGAGAACGTTGAGACAGGACCGCTCCCACTCCTTCATTAGAAGCGTCCACCTCCACGACGAACTGGCGCTGCGGGTCCGGAATGGTGAGGATGGGCGCTGAGGTGAAACGGAGTTTGAGTGTCTGGAAGGCCCTCTCTGCTTCCGGAGACCAGTGGAACCGCACCTGGGGAGAGGTAAGAGCATGGAGAGGAGCAGCTATTGCGCTGAAGCTTCTGACAAACCGCCTGTAAAAGTTAGCAAAACCCAAGAATTGCTGAACCTTCTTGCGGTTGTCAGGTGTAGGCCAATCGGCCACAGCGCTAACTTTAGCCGGATCCATCTGCACTCTTCCAGGAGCTACAATGAAGCCCAGGAAGGAGACAGTGTCGTCATGAAAAACACTCTTTTCAGCTTTAACATACAAGTCATTGTCCAAAAGTCTCTTTAAAACCTGGGTTACGTGGACTTGGTGAGTGTCACTGTCAGGAGAATAAATCAATATATCGTCCAGGTAGACGTACACAAAATGGTCCAGGAAGTCTCTTAGAACTTCATTGATCATAGCTTGGAACACGGCGGGGGCATTGGTGAGTCCGAAGGGCATGACCCTGTATTCATAGTGGCCGCTGGGTGTGTTGAATCCAGTCTTCCACTCGTCTCCCTCTTTAATTCGGACCAGATGGTAAGCGTTGCGTAGATCCAGTTTGGTGAATATTTTGGCCTGTTGGAGTTGGTCGAAGACAGAGGACATGAGGGGAAGAGGGTAACGGTTCTTAATAGTAATGTCATTGAGTGGGCTGTAATCAATGCAGGGTCTTAACGACCCGTCTTTCTTCTTCACAAAGAAGAACCCTGCTCCTGCTGGCGATGATGACGGGCGGATCAAGCCAGCTTTCAGTGATGCAGAGATGTATTCATTCATGGCTGCCCTTTCTGGACCAGAAACAGAGTACAGGCGCCCCTTGGGAATAGTGGCCCCGGGCAGTAAATCAATGGCACAGTCGTAGGAACGGTGGGGTGGAAGTGACAGAGCCTTAGTTTTGCTGAAAACTTGTCGTAGGTGGTGGTAACAGGAGGGAACAGAATTCAGGTCCGGAAATTCTGAGTCTGTGGCAGGATTGGCAGAAAAAAGATTAATTTCCTTGACATTTTTCTTTTGGGCAGTAGAAAAACTACATTTCTGGGTACATTCCCTTCCCCATACACTGATCTTCCCTGTTTTCCAGTCAACACGAGGGTTATGCTGGTACAGCCATGGATACCCCAAAATTAGCGAATGAGAGGGAGAAATAATCAGGTATGGACGAATTTGTTCCTGATGGCCGTCTATGTTCATTTGGAAAGGTTCACTGATGTGTGTGATGGTGAAAAGCTCCTTACCATTTAGAGAACTGGCCCTAATAGGTTTAGCTAGTGGTTCTGACTTGAGTCCTAGTCTCCTAGCTAAACCCCAGTCCATCAGACTCTCATCTGCCCCAGAGTCTATTAGCGCCTCTAGCATTGTGGTCGTGTGATGAGTTATCGTGATCTTGGTAAGAATACGTGGCATCTGAGGAACAGCCGGAATGTGACTCACCGCCTGGGGTCCCTTGGTTGGACACGAACCGACAAGATGGCCACCCTCTCCACAGTAGAAACATCTTCCCTCCATCAGCCGCTTGCGTCGCTCCTCTGGGGTCAGTCGGGCTCTCCCCAGCTGCATGGGTTCCTCCTCCTGATTTGTGCGTAGGTGAGGAAGTAGCTCCGGAGGTGGGCGCCGAGTCGTCGACCAGCTAGGTGCGAAAGGACGGGTGGTTCTACCTGCAGCTTCCGATCCTCCTCCTCGCTGTCGTTTGAGCTGGGCTATTCTGTTGTCCGTCCTGATAGCGAGCGCGATGAGGGCATCTAGGTTATCGGGTAGGTCCAGGGGAATGAGGAGGTCCTGTATGGAAGCTCCGAGCCCCTTAAGAAAAACATCATAGAGTGCCATGTCGTCCCACCCACTTTCAGCTGCCAGCGTGCGGAAGCGGATGGCGTAGTCGCACACGGAGCCGCTGCCCTGCTTTATGCTGCTTAGCTCTTGTGCCTTTTCTCTGCTGGAGGACACCGGGTCAAAAGTTCTTGTTAGAGCAGCTTGAAAGTCTTTAAATGAGTGGCAGAGTGACGAGTTCCGCCCCCATTCGGCAGAAGCCCACGCTTTGGCTCTATCCGTAAGATGGGAAATCATGAAAGCAATCTTGGAGCGGTCAGTGGGAAATGCATGGGGCATCAGTTCATAATGAATAGCACAGTCAATCAAAAAGGTCTTGCACAAACCGGGAGCGCCAGCGTATGGCGCCGGAGGAGCCAGCTTGCATCCGGCTCCGGGAGGAGGTGAAGACAGGGTGGGAGCGGCGGGTGGCGTGGAGGGCTGGGACGCCGGAATCGGTCGAGCAAACTGCTCGAGTAGTCCTTGTAGCTGGGAGGACAGGTGACCCATGTTTGCTGCCATCGCTGTCTGAAACTCCTCCTGTCGGGCGAGCCGTGATTCCTGGGTGTGCAGGATTTCCGTCAGTTGTTTAGCCTCTGCTGAGTCCATACTGGCCAGAGTATACTGTTAGGACTTGGCGTAAATGAGGACTCAGATGCAGAGGAGTGACAATTGACTCAGACCTTTATTTAAACAATTCCTTGTTATCTCTAGGACAGAGTGATTAAAGAAAGCGACTACAAAATCTATCTAAGATATATACAAGCACTTATAGGGTATTAGCATAGGACATAAGGCAATAAACAGAAAATCACTCCATAAGGAGGAACCGGCAATAGCCAAAAAGTTATATGAGTCGAATACACAAAAAAAACCAACAATCTATAATGATCTACAAAAAGGAAATTATCTCATGCTAAAAGGTTGAGACGCTATAAACAGAAAGTATGTATAAAGTATTTGCAAAACCTGAAAACTAAAAGCGCTCCAGAAGGAGGGAAAAAAAAGGAAGACAAGGCACTATGAAAATTGATACAAAAGACTTGACCAAAAACTTTAGCAAAAGAAAATCACTCTCTCAGAGGGAACAAAGGAATCAATAAACAAAGCGAGACAATACTTAACAAACTTGGTTGATGGCTGTGAACAAGGCTGTGGACAAGGCTGGCGGTACGTAGCGAGACGATATACTCTGGCAACAAGACAGGGGAAGACGAGGACTATATACACATGAGGGAGGGTGACACAGGTGGACACAATCAGGCAATCAGGAGAGACATCAGACCAGTGACACAGGAGGAAGGGCAAGTGGCCTGAAACAAGAGGAGGATTAGAACTTTCAAAATAAAACAGGAAATGTGCCAGACAACCCCAAAACAGGACTTCCCTCACCACGGTGTGACATTATGATGCGTTCAAGAGTCTTATAGCCTGAGGGAAGAAGCTGTTACAGAACCTGGAGGTTCTGCTACGGAGGAACCTCTTTCTAGAGTCCAGCAGCGAGAACTGTCCTTAGTGGGACTCTACCGCACCTGTTCAAGAAGTCGCATTAATGGTAAGAAGTATTTTATTTATTATTGGTTAGCTTCAGAATAACAATGTTATTAAAAAAGAATAAGATAATTATTATACTCTAAACATGTTGGTCTTACTTAAAAATGCACGCATTTAGTTGTATTCAGTGTTAAAAAATATTATATGACTTTCACGGAAATACATTTTAAAATATTTGGCTTTCATGGCTCTCTCAGTCAAAAAGGTTCCCGACCCCTGCTCTAGGGCCTAGGTGTCAAAGTAAAGGCCCACAGATCTGAATTATCTATGGGCTCCGGGAGGATATTTGATTAGTATTAGAACACAGTTTGCACAGTGCCTGTGTTTTTAAAGATGTAAATCTCTGTTGTTTTACAGTTCTCTTATGTATTTTAAAATGTATGTCTTAATGTATTTATTTTGAAACTGCTCTGTGACATGTGCTGTTGACCTCTTGGCCAGGTCACCCTTGTGAAAGAGATCTTGATCTCAATGGGTTTTCTTATCTGGTTAAATAAAGGTTCTAAAGAACCGGCCCGCAGGCCACTGCTGCTGTTTTGCACGCACCAATACTCCATTCCCCACAATACAACGGTAGCCTGCTAACTCACTGCAGCACCGCAAGTGGGCCTCGGCTTCATTATTCATCAGCTGTAGGGCAGATGTCAACTTTCCGCAACCCTCCTCCCCAATAATGGCTAAATGGAAGGTGGACGGTGAGAACAGGGGGTTTCAAGCCAGGTGAGAGGCAGAGTACATGTTCACGGAGGTAAAAGGCAAACCTGTGTGTCTTCTGTGTGGAGAAAGTGTGGCTGTCATGAAATAATATAATCTAAGAAGGCACTATGAAACGTCTAAGAAAAACAGAGACAAAGACAAGAATTTGGACACGGAACAAAGGCTACAGAAGGTGGAAGAATTAAAACAAGGTCTTAAGTCCCGACAGGCTTTGTTCAAGAAAAGCGACATCACAAAGCGAGGCTGCAGTCAAGGCTAGTTTTATTGTGGCACAAGAAGTTGCAAAATCAGCCCGACCATTTACAGAGAGAGAGTTTATCAAAAACTGTATGCTTAAAGATTGTGACGCGGTGTGCCCAGACAAAAGGCAGCGATTAGCAAACGTGAGCCTGAGCAGAAACACCGTTGCCGAACGTTTAGACCAGCTTTCCCCCAATCTAAAAGAACAGCTTGTGGAAAAGGGAAAAGATTCCATTGCATATTACCTTGCTTTGGATGAGAGCATCGACATAACAGACATTGCTCAGCTGTCAATTTTCATTCGAGGAGTGTATTCCAGCTACCCTGACTCTCGCCAGACCCTTGTAGTTCGCTGAGCTCAACACAGGGGTCTGGGCTCGAAGGCATTGCAAACTCCTTCCAGATAGCAAAAAATTATGAACCAATCAAGATCGCCGGGCGGGATTTCATAGATGTGACGTGTCGCCGAAGGGACTGTTTAGATTCAAACAACAATGGCGGCATGGAGCGAGGAGTCGTGTGCTGACATTGATTCTGCTATTGCAACTGTTCTGTGACATCGATCGAATATTAATTATTTAAAAGATGAACAGAGAACGGTTTTGAAGGCATTTATTGGTGGCAAAGATGTTTTGGCTCTTCTTCCAACCGGGTTTGGATTACCCAGCGTCTCATCAGCGTCACGAGTGGATTTTGATGTGAGTGGTTGAAGTAGCACGTTATTTAAGATAACGGACAAGTGGTTTATCCAATCACATACAATGATTTTTTTACAAGGCCCCGCCTTCTGAAATACATCTCCTATTGAGAACTCCCAGATCAATGTGTGGAGCTCAGCGAACACAAGGATCTGGCGAGAATCAGGTTACACTCCAGCCTGAGCATAACAGAAGAGTTTTTAGCAATACTTCCATGCATGGCACAACTACAGGACAAGATCTGTATGAAGAGGTATCCAGATGTGTAAATAAGATGGGGCTGCCTTGGGGAAAACGTGTGGGATTGACAACAGATGGAGCACCCGCGATGTGTGGACACAGGAGTGGATTGGTGGCAAGAGTACGTAGGAGGATGCGGGACGAGAACATCACAGGTGAGCTGACAGCTTATCACTGCGGAATACACCAGGAGTCGTTATGTGGCAAAGCCAAATGGAACATGTAATGAGCATCATAACGCGTGCATTTAACTTCATTAGAGCCAAAGGTTTAAATCACCGCCAGTTCAAGGCAATTCTGGACGAGTTAGATACAGAGTGTGGTGACTTGCCCTATCACTCAAATGTGCGATGGCTAAGCCAGGGAAAGGTGTTGCAAAGATGTTTCGATCTGCATGAGGAGATCTGTCTGTTCATGGAAAGCAAAGGGAAAGACACAACAGAGCTCCGAGATGAAACATTTATGTGTGAAATAGTGTTTCTGTGCGACATCACAAGCCATCTGAATGTGTTGAACCTGCAGCTGCAGGGACGGGGGAGGCGTGTCAGCTTTGATATGTACAGTACAGTGAAGGCGTTTAAAACCAAGCTGAGTCTGTGGGAGACGCAGATGCGGAAAGAAAACTTGAGCCACTTTCCCAGCTGCCACACCATGAAAGAGAAGCTCTCTACCGCTGTGTTCCCCAGTGCGCAGTTTGCTGATAAACTCAATACAACATACTTGCCGCCAACTTCCGGCGCCGATTGGCTGCCGATTTGCTGATTTTGAAGTCCAAAAAAGCAGGTTTGAACTGCTCGCCAAACCTTTTGGAGTTGACGCGGAAAGCGCACCACCAAAACCTCCAAATGGAGTTGATTGAGCTCCAGTGCAATGACACACTAAGGGAAAAACATTGGAGAGTGGGTGCTGCTGAGTTTGCACATTTCATCCCTGACACAATCCCTAAGCTTCGCTTTCACACTGCTCACACGCTCTCTATGTTTGGCAGCACATACCTGTGTGAACAAATGTTCCCTTTGATGAAGCTAAACAAAACATCACACAGGAGCCGTCTTACTGATAAGCACCTTGGCTCAATCCTGAGGATTTCCTCAGCTCAGAGCCTGACCCCGAACATTGATGAACTTGTACAAAAGATGAGACACCACCAAGTATCAGGCTCAGTCTCAGACAAGTGAGCATCACAGAGCATTAACGTATTTTTAGTTTTTAATTCAGTTACATTTTTACAGTTGTTTCTACAAGACGTGATTTTTCTTTGAAGGAAGTATTGTTTTGTCTCTGTGCCATAGGTGTTTGTATTTTATTTATTGATATTTATTTTTCAGTTAATGGACTCAGGGAAAAGAGCCATGAGAAAGAATACAATTGATTTTAATTATTTATTTATTATTTTCTAATTTTACTATTTGAAAGCAGTAATTGGTAGGATCGTAGAGCAGCACAATATTGCATTTTCAGTTTATGATGCATGCAATTTTATTTATGCATTCATCTTGATATTAAGGAACATATTTTATATTTGAAGGACATTTACTTGTTTGCCTGTTGACAATGTTTTCCCTTGAAATAACTGACAGAGCCATAGGAAAATATTGCTTTCTTCATTTAATGTACAGGATATGTGATTTTTCTTTGAGGGAAGTTTGTTTTTGTCTGTGAGCCAGTTGAAACATGTTTTCACTAGAAATTTGTGACAAAGCCATACACAATGTTGGATTATTCATTTAATCAAAATACTGTACACTGTGTTAGGTCTTGGTTCAATAGGTTATGTGCGATAATTTTAATATGTTTTAATAAACATTGAACCAGTCCGACCCTCGGCTTGTAGCAAATTTGTTTTTTTGGCCCTGTGATGTATTTGATTTTGACATCCCTGATCTAAGGGGATGATTGAAGCCAATTGACAGAAGACGTGTTTGATTAATAATTTCTGATTCTGATTTTACCTTTTCATCTGAAAGTGTCTTAGAACAGTGGTCCCCAACCACCGGACCAAAGACTGGAACCGATCCGTGACGCAATAGCTACCGGGCCGCACAGAAACATTAATTAATTTATAAACTTGAGCATTTTCTCCGACTTAACTTTCGCCTGTCCCACTAAACACACCAATATGCATGTTTACAGATGTACATTACAACTCCTTTGTTATAGTACATGGGACAATGCACATTAATGGACATATAAAATGTTAATGTGCAGATTGCAGCCAAAGGCTAATTTCAATCAGCAGTGCCCTGCAGGGTCTTTGTATGTAGCAGGGGTTCTTAACTTTTTTGACCTCGGGACCCAACTTTTCCACTACAGAAGGGCCTGGGGACCACTCCGATTATACACTGAATTAGTAATATTACTCTTGATTTTGATCATAATAAATAATCATATCTTAAGTACTTGCAGTTTACTAAATTGTCAAATTATATAAAATCATGTGTTTATCAAAAAGTTTATATAAATCTAACAAATAAACCTTAGACTTAGGTCAGGCTGATTTGAAAAATAAGTACTAGCCAAATAAACAATACATGTACATGTATTATGTTGTGCCAAAATAAATAAACACCATTAATAATAAATATGTTTAACTAAACTGTTAATAAAATTAAAGTGCAAATGAAAATACAGCTTCACCACTTTAGTCATAGTTTTTGCGCTTTCAAAATTTCTCTATGACATTAGCGCCAGACTTCTTTGGTTTGTTTTATATTGTCATTACTGTCACAAGTGGTGGAAAAGTACCACTGCTGCCTATACGGATCACAGTTAAAAAACACATGTTACTTTCTAGGGGGCGCTCGCGGCCCAACACTGGACCCCTGCCCTATGGTTAAGAAACACTGGTATACAATATATATGCCATCAACATGCCGGGGACCATCTCTTTGCAAAGAAATACGGCCAGGGCTCCCACTACTTCAGCGCTATAGTGAGTTGATTTTTCATGCTCCTTTTTGTGCTGTTTTTGTCTCGCCACATGTGGAAAGCCGGTACGTGAAAATAATGCATACATTAAACCGGTCCCTGGTGGAAAAAAAGGTTGGGGAGCCCTGTCTTAGAATAGATAAGTTAATATTGCAATATTGTGTGATACAACTTTATAGTCAGTTTATGTGTCACAACTGTTCTATTCTTCACTTTGAATGTTTATGGCATAGCACAATTCTGAGGGGATGAAACCTTTTAGCTCGGTTGTAATTCAGCATTGAATAGTCGTACCAGTTACACAGTAAAGAGCACGGTGCACTACAAGTGCTGCAAACTGGCCTGAGGGAAATGACTCAGGCTTACCAGAGGGGAAATAAAATGGGCAAGATGCCCACGGGGGCGGGAAAGTGAACGTTACAATTCCTGGAGCTCTCTCTCACTGATGACTTAACCACTCAGATGACCTTTTGGGCACTGCAGAGCATCAACCAATGCCCCGCTGGCAACTGCTCTCCAAATGGTTATTTTAAAGTTGAAAAATGCTGCTCTACGAAGAGTTATTTTAAAGAAGAAAAGTCCTGCTTGTGACTTATTTTCTGTTTGGAATTCCAAGCTCATCGGCTCATAGTTCCATGCTGCTGAGAAAACACACTTTGATGAACTTTAACGAGGCTTAAACGCAATTTTCAAAAAATAACATTGGAAGGCCTACTTTGTATTGAAGTTGTATTATTTCCCTCGCAAATCAAACAAACTGTTTATTTTAATAACCAGAGGTTAAAATACCAAAAATACCATCTGTGTCCAAAACAAAGTCACTTCATGTGCTTTGCCATAACTAACCATTACAGCATGTACTGTATCAAAGCTACATTAAACTATTTGTAAATACTTGTATTTCAGCTAAACAACATTTCAAAAATTACCATAACAAACCTTTACTTGCCCAGGTGCTATATCATGCAGGCTGTAAACTCCTAAAGTGGTCCTTGCAAGTAATGACAGTGTATGTAGACAAACCAATGTTTTTATGACTAAAGCAGAGAACAAACAAAAATATGTTCTGGACGTTTTTGAGCCCAATGTGAGCAAATATACAGTATATATATATATTTTTTAACAGCAATAGCGTCACTAGATAAGCTAACAGCCCAACCAACTTCTTCTTTGCGTTTTATGGTCATCTAGGTCAGTGTTGGGCCGCGAGCCCTAGAGGGCCGGCAAAACATATCTTCTTCTCACCTGTGGTCAGTATGGGCCGCAGAGGTACAAAGTTGTAATTCACTTTTCCGCCACTTGTGGCAGTAATGACAATATCTAAGAAATAGAAGAAGCCTGGAGCTAAAATCATAAAGATGTTTCTTAAGTGCAAAAATTATGACTAAAGTGATGGAGCTCTATTTTCTTTCTGTTTTAATTTTATTGACAGTGTAGTTATAATGATAAATAAATGATAATGTATGATAATTTATGATAATAATGATAATTTATTTACAGTGTAGTTAAGAAACACTCATTATTTTTGTATTTATTTTAGCACAACATCATTGTATGTAAATGTACTTGTGTTAGTTATTTATGAGTCCATTCTTAATTTGAATATTTGGTTAGAATTTATTTTTCTAATCAGCCTGACCGAAGCCTAAGTTTTATGTGTTAAAGAAATAAGATTATTTGTGATTAACACATGCTTACATATCGTTTCATATCGTGTAAGTAGGTTAAATAAAATTATTGAAAATTATTTAAATCAAGAGTAAGATTATTAATTCAGTGTCAATATTTTAATTGGCCCCGGGCCCCTCTGGAGTGGAAAAGTTGGGCCCTGAGGTCAAAAAGGTTAAGAACCCCTGGTCTAGGTGTCTTGTTGTCTGTCTTTCAGGTACTACATCAGGCCATGTTTGATTGTGCCAGACTTCTGGTTTGAGGGTCGAGTCTAAGGTTGCACAATTAATACATTTTTAATCACATCCACGAGTTTGGCTGCTACGATTAGACGACAGTGATCATCAGCAATATTAACATTCAAAAACCTGTCAATCTTTGGGACTATACCAGTAAATCCCAAAAATACCGTATTTTCTGGACCATAGGGCGCACCAGATTATAAGGTGCACTGCCGATGAGCGGGGCTATTCAGGTATTTTTTCATACAAAAGGCGCACCGGATAATAGGGCGATTATTTTCTATATTTAAAACATTTCCTTGTGGTCTACATAACATTTAATGGTGGTTGTTTGGTCAAAATGTTGCATAGATTATGTTTTAATGACCATCTTCAAGTCGCTTTCTGACAGTCGCTTCAGGATGCGCCGTTTTGTGGGCGGTCTTATTCACGTGGCTCACCTTCGGCAGCGTCTTCTCCGTCATCTTGGTTGTAGCGGTGTAGCGTGCCAAGATGGGAGTGGAAGAAGTGCTAAACAGCTAACTGTTTTAATGACATTCACACTTTACTTAAATCAATAACGGAGCAGCATCTCCGCATCCGTGGCTCACTAGTGCAATAACAACACCGGAAATGTGTCCCATGAAAAAACGTTCGACTAGAACTCTCTAATAACTAAAGTTCTGTGGGTGAATTATGTAAACCCACTGCACTGGTAGTTTTTAGCGCTTCCATAGCGAGATATAAGTAATAACTTTACACTACTTTAGATCAGAAATGGCATCAGTGGAGGGTGAATACCCATAACAAGAAGAAGCTTACCGACTACTGACACGGCACGGACTACAGTGGCGGATGTGTGCAAAATTTCAGGACTTATGCCAATCTCAAATACATATCAGCAGGTACCAGAAGGTAAGAAAAGTTGGTTTTGCATAATATTGTGAAACAAAATGCCAGATATTATGTCTGCTAATGGGTGCCATTTTGCGGTCCTTATACACACCATTGTAATACTTGTATCTCTGACTACGGTAGCTGTAATGGGCCAACAATCCATCAAAGTCATACTAAAACATTTTGACAGATTTTTCAATGGCGTGTGTAATGTTCTTTATTTTCGATGTAACATTTAAAGTTTTGGTGTTGATTACTGGCATCATATTGCAGTCTACACATATCTCTTATGTGTGATTACCATCTACTGGTCACACTTATAATTACACCATGTACCAAATAAACTTGCTGCGAGGTCGGTAATCACAACCAGAATATTCTGTACAGTAGGCGCACCGGGTTATAAGGCGCACTGTCGATTTTTGAGAAAATGAAAGGATTTTAAGTGCGTCTTATAGTCCGAAATATACGGTATTAGGAACAATAGATGCATTATTAAATCGGTGCCTTCCTTTGCTGGAGAGTGACCCACAGGGTGAAAACAGGCACGGAAATTACATTTTGGCTATATTGTGCAGCCCTTGTTGAGACCCTTTAATTGTTGGTAGAATGAATGTCAATTGTCTAGTGTAACAAACTTACACCATAGAAACAATGTTAGTGGGTGCAGTACATGATCACAAGTTTTTATTGCCATGTGGCATTTCCACCAAACAGTGGTGTTGCTATAATTACATGAAGAGTTCATGCGCAAAAACAGGTATCTCTATTTTCCTTGTTTTGGGTGAATCAACAGTGTTTCCCATAAACTGCCAAGATACCTGTGGCGGTGGGGGCGTGGCTATGGGCGTGACTATGGGCGCGGCCACCATGACATCATCGAGTAATTTGCATAATTTACTACAATGATATGATTTTCTCTAAAAAGGCTCAAAAAATGTATACGTACTAATGAATAATAACCGTTTTGTTTTAAACGTCCATCCATCCATCCATCCATCCACCCATTTTACAATATAATTACAACACTTTATGTACTTATTTATGTACAGATTTGAACAATAAGTTATTCACTGAAATATATTTATTAATTGTGGTTCTTACAAAAAATATATCTTATAAAATATAAAAGCTAAAATGTCACTTAAAGCTCTGCCCCTTTAATTAGTGCATACTAAATAATTTAAGTTTAGCCTACTACTACAACCATATTATTTACCAGCAACATAAAGTGAAACAGAGGCAGAGGTGTCCTGCCACAGTCAGTAACAAATCAACAGAAAACAGTAGTGGTCAAATACAAATAAGGCAACAAGAGAAGTAGCCTACACTTCTCTTTTGTAAAGTAAATCTGAACAGCCTATATGGGCATCTACATCAACTATATGATTTGCCTGAGAAGCTGGAGAGGACAAAAAAACAAACAAAAAAATTAAAAATTAAAAAATAAATCTATTTGTGGCGGACGCAATTCTTTCGTGGCGGGCCGCCACAAATAAATGAATGTGTGGGAAACACTGATCAATGTTTTTTCTGGAGCATTTCAAGAAACAGTCATCCTGCTGATTTGGGTTGCAATTGAATCGATTTTAACAACCAAAATAATAGTTTGAGTTTGAAAAATGCATACTGATTACAAAAAGGGTATTTTGATAATTTTGTACACATTTTACAGCAAACACACATGTCACCCAACAATGTTTATTTGCAAAAAACGAGTAATCCAGGATGTCAGGATGGTCCTGAAATTGAGTGAAAAAAGATCCGTTTTTTCAGAGGAATGTCTATTCCATCATTGTAATTAACTGATTAAATCCAACAAACACCTTTTTTGACGGCTGCATCATGACATCATTACATGTATCATGAAAAATCAAATTGGCTCAAAGTTTTCCTTGTGCTACAATGTTCGTTTAAAAAAAAAAAAATTTAGAATAAGAATCATCTTTATTGGCCAAAAATGTTTAACACACAAGGAATTTGCTCTCTCGGTTCAATGCAAGAAACAAAGATGGCTTTTTATTTGTCTTTACTGCATTTAGTCAATAGTGTACTTGAAAATGTTTAAGAATTATTGCCGAACTTTGCAATTTTGAGTTAAGTATAGAGATTTCAGGGTAGCATGTATGTTGTATGTACCGTAAGCATGGGCGGCGTGGCTCGGTTGGTAGAGCGTCCGTGCCAGCAACTTGAGGGTTCCAGGTTCGATCCATGCTTCCGCCATCCTAGTCACTGCCGTTGTGTCCTTGGGCAAGACACTTCATCCACCTTTCTCCCAGTGCCACCCACACTGGTTAAAATGCTTTGAGTCTCTAGAGAAAAGCGCTATATAAATATAATTGACTTCTCAATGTTGTTGTATGTTGACATTACCACATTGGTGGATTTTATACACCCTGATGGAATACAACCCAGTTTCTCATAGTATAGCAATATGTTTCTTACTTCAACCTCATGGAAACATGCTGCTGAATCACTGCACGGTTCCTTGTGTCCCTCAGGAATAAATCACAGCGGGAACATGGTAATTTTTCTTGACAGTTCCCACCATTAGGTTCATTTTAGTCTTGACCAGAACGATTCGTCAATAGCAGACCATTACACATTTTTTCAGCAAAAGGGAAGCACTGAGACAGCTGGAAATCAGAAATTAAATAGAAATTGCTGTGTTGAAACAGCATGGATAAGTAAATTATCATCAACATAAATGGCGACTATTTTTCTTATTTTTTTGTCAGCTGTGTATTTTCATGGTCTTTGTTCTGTGTATCCATCATATGCTGTTTCTATGCTGCATTGTTGCTTGCTTGTAACTATTGTTCAGTGAAACCTAGAAAGGTCGAACACATTCCAATTAATTTTAACCTAATTTAACTACCGGTATTTGACTTTGTTTTCACTTGAATTATTTTTCAATGTGAATTACTTTTGGCACCATTTAACTGTACAAAGAACACTTCAACATTAACCGCCAAACCTGTGCCAAAAGTTAACCAAATGAAACCAAATACAGTCTAAATTAAAACAAAAGTATCCGTATATCGGAAGCATTGTGATGTTAGTGTGAGTCGGAACCTATAAATAAATTACAGTTACTCCCACAGTACACAAAACACATGAAAGACATGTGCTAATACAGTAACAAAAGTATTAAATCCAAACATAAATTAAATAGTATCAAAAAAAGTGTTCCTGTGGGAGGGGCAAAGCAGAAGAAGGACAGGCTTATTGAGAGGGTAGATAATTAAACCACTACACTGTAGTGTTGTCCCGATACCAATATTTTAGTACCAGTACCAAAATGTATTTTGGTACTTTTCTAAATAAGAGGGACCACAAACATTGCATTATTGGCTTTATTTTAACAAGAAATCTTAGTCTACATTAAACATATGTTTCTTATTGCGATCGAAAAACAATTTTGTCCTTAAATAAAATAGTGAACATACTAGACAACTTGTATTTAGTAGTAAGTAAACAAACAAAGACTCCTAATATGTCTGCTGACGTATGCAGTGACATATTGTGTCATTTCTCATTCTATTTTGTCAAAATTATGAGGTACAAGCTGTAAAAATGGATTATTAATCTATTCTTCCATTCCACCCATACTTTCTGCTTCAACATGTTCTATCTACACTTCTGTTAAAATGTAATAATCACTTATAATTCTGTTGTTTGGTTGCTTTACATAAGTTTTGGATAATACCACAAATTTAGGTATCTATCCGATACCAAGTAGTTACAGGATCATACATTGGTCATATTCAAAGTACTCATGTGTCCAGGGACATATTTCCTGAGTTTATAAACATAATATGAATTTTTAAAAAAGGAAAAAAGATTTTGTGACGATAAAAAACATAGATGTAGTTATAGTAATATCGACTCGATACGCTATTGTGCTTGGTATCATTACAGTGGATGTCACGTGTAGATCCACCCATGGCATTTGTTCACATTCAGGGTGCTAGCTTGCTGTTAGCGGTTAGCTATTGTATCCTCCGACAGTGTGTAGTGAAGCATGTTTAGCTATTCCTCGTCCTGCAGGGATGATACTTGCAAGATACTTACTTTATTTGTCACCATGGAGACCAGGATTAGTAATTTAGAAGTAGCTAAAACACTGCCGACTGCGAATGAGCCATGTCTTAAAGCACCTCTTCCTGAGAGCGTTTCAATGTTATAACTTCACCTTTATCTTTGGTTTTTAGACCAAAATGCGTCCGTTCTCCCTTTTCTGTCTACATACTGTGTCTGTTTGTAAAAACTTGTTGATTGTGCGCTGTCGAACATGCTCCTCTGCTCGTAAAACCAGCAATGACATGACGTGACGACGCGCCGTCATGCCCGGGGACCGGTACTTCTCAAACAGAGTATAGCACGCTTTTTGATTCATTAGTCCCGTGATACTATACTAGTACCGGTATACCGTACAACCTTAGTACACTGCTTAGTCATCACTGTCGATTCATAGTAAAAGACACTTTTATATGTTAAAAGATACCATCCTTATCCTTGATGATGGTCGCAACATTTGAACGGGTCAGACTGAGCATTCAGCCAATGTTGATGTGACGATCAAGACTAAACATTTTCTTCTTTTTTGTTGATATCCACTATATTTCCATATGTGTCATTTATGATACTGCGATCATCCTTATGTTGGACTATGACAAAACAAACGTATAAAAAAAAATAAAGCAAAAATAATAAGTAATTGTTTAAATGCTAATGTTGGCGCCATCGTGCATTAATTCCGAGATTTTGTGCAATATTAACCCAGTGTTTTTACTGTATTTTTGACAGCAGGTTTTAATTGAGTTTTAGTCAAAGGCTATTGACAAAAATGTATTCTAGTCATATTTTAGTCATCTAATTGATTTTGTTTTAGTCTAGTTTTAGTCGACTAAATTTCTCAACATTTTAGTCGGCTAAAATTACATTACATTTTGTCGACTATTTGTCAAGTATAAAGGGTCTTTCTTTATACTCGTCTTGATACCATTTTAATAAGGTTGTTACAGTCAAACAGCGTAATAAATCAACCCTGCATAATTTAGCATATACAGATGCATTTCATTAAATTTTAATATGGTTCATCACATTATTTCAGAATTGATTCAGACTAAGAGACTATTTAAAGCCTCATAATTTTTTTTAGGTAATTTACAAACCTGCTTTCAATAGAGTGTAGTATGCAAATTGTCAAGCAGATTGTCCACCATTTTATTAAGCAGACGAGCTGAGTAGGGCTAGATGCATGGCGGGGTACAACGGAGTGTAAAATGAAATTAAGCGCAGCCCGTACACCTGTATTAAAACAATTGTATTTATTTAACAGGAAATAATGGAAATGACACATGAAAGTGCAAGTATTTGACGCTCACATTTTACCGTTAAGAATGTAATGAAAACTGCTATAATACAGTGTTGTATTATATACGAACACAAAGTTGTATACATAAACTGTTGGCAATTTCGAGTGCATAACTCAGAGGAATTATATTTTAACTATTGCGCTTAATAACCTGGGAAATCATTTCTGTTCCACCACTAAAATGTAATGTGGACATTTGATTATGTAGATCTACTATTTATTTAGACAATAATGACAACAAAAAAATATCACTGATCTATAGTTTGTTAAAAAAAACAACACTCTCATTGCCATTGTACAGTGCATGTAAATATGTGTGCATGTTCATGCTCATATGAAGAAACAAACTAGTTGTATTCTATATTGTGTAAAACTCCACTGAGTGTGAATGTCCACTGTCCTGAGTAAATATAACTACCAGTGTTATATAACTAACGTTTATACTGTATATCTCACACAAAGCTGTCTTTCTTTGCGTGTTAGCTTTAAAAATTAAAAAGCTCCTCTTTCGGATTGTCAAGTTGTGCAATTATTAGCTGAACAATGTGATGAGGACATCATTTAGGTATTTTTTGGAGAAATTTGACACACAGGGTTTACAACGTGTCTTGTTGTCAACCGTGGCAAAGGTGAAGTGTGTCCATTGGATTTTGTCTCGGTCAACTATTTTGTCTAGTTTTATTTTGTTGACTAAATAGTCAATTAATTTTGTCAATGTTTTAGTCAGTGTGCTTTTGTTTTCATTCACTATCGTCGTAATTTCATCAAGGGAAAATACAAAAAACGAATTTAACACTGCATTAGCCAGATATCTGCTCAGTGGTTAGAGCGTCCGCCCTGAGACAGGAAGGTCGTGAGTTCAAACCCCGGCCGAGTCATACCAAAGACTATAAAAATGGGACCCATTGCCTCCCTGCTTGGCATCAAGGGTTAGAATTGGGAGTTAAATCACCAAAATGATTTCCGAGCGTGGCCACTGCTGCTGCTCACTGCTCCCCTCACCTCCCAGGGGGTGAACATGGGGATGGGTCAAAAGCAGAGGGTAATTTCACTACACCTAGTGTGTGTGTGACTATTGTTGGGACTTTAACTTTAACTTTAATATGATTGCCACATCTGGTGGTGGAGATCCAATTTGTATGACATGAGGGTGAGGCGTCTTAAATTTCAAAGTTTATTACCAGCAAGTTTGTGATGGCAGTTTGAAATGACTACTGACCGTTGGAGGGAAAGGTCATGGATCAATAATTGGTAAAATTAGATCAACTGTTAGCAAAACACAGCATACTCCCTAGCACAAACTTAACCTTTTTTCATATGAATTTATTTAATTTCAAAGACACCAATTTGTTTAACAAAATAAATATGTTTCCATTAACAGCGAGGTCACACTACATGCTGAATGTTAATGAACCGGTAAAGGCTGTGCAAACTAATGCTTTACTGAGCAATGTGTATCTTTTGTCTTTGTCTGTCTGTCGACTTTGATGTTTCCAAACAGTCATTGTCAGTTTCTCCTCTGTCCCTCGTAGCTGTGGTTCTGTCTGCACCACAAACCAACCTGCAAAATAGCCCAAAAGTTTTATAATCACCATCCAACATTGTTCAATGAAGTTAAAATCATTACTTTTGATGAACACTAAAATGTACTAACAAGTGCAAAGTATGTTAAGACACTTTGCTGTATATGTTGTGTTGCACATCACACAGAAGAGGCGGGTGAGAAACTTTTTGTTAAATTTGATTAGCTATTTATCAATGTTAATACATGCCGCTTATTCAGAGGATAACAAGAAAAAGAACGAGAATAATACACTTTCATAAAAATGTTATCAAATACTTCTTAGTCACATTTATTTACTTTAATACAATTAAAAACATTTGTGGCCTTACCTTTTAGTGTAAGTAAAGATACATGTACAGTACTTTGATTATAAAAGTCTGATACGTTTTGTCTAAATGTTCAGATTGGAGACGTTTTTGAGCTTGCATGTATAACCCGCCATCTTGGGAGTCACATTCATTTGTTCAATCATTCAGCAGAACATTAATAATATTTTTTGTATTTTAATTGTATACTTTTTTTCAAACATAATGAGCTGGCTTCTTCTGTGGATTAAGATGTTGCGGTTGCAGCAAACACCTGCTAGTTCATGTACGCCACCCCAATTCATACTATTTCAATGTGTGTGGCGAATAGTATGATTTTTCTGTATTTATATTCCGATTAACAAGAATAATAACGTCGCACATGAGTTAAATAAATTACACAGACTGTAGCTTCTACAGCAGGGTTGTCAAACGTATGGCCCGCAAACAGGTTTTATTCGGCCCGTGGGATGAGTTTGCAAAGTATAAAAATGAGCCGAAATCTTTGAATAAAAGAAACTGCTGTTCTAAATGTGTCCACTTGATATCGCAAGAGCAATTCTTGCATATGTAAAAAAAATAAACCACCTGTAGTTAGTGCACCAGTCGAGGAAAATGAGCAATCTACATAAATAACATCCTGTAATTTGATTTTGATATTATTTGTTTTATCTTGATATATTGAAAATTAACACCAATGAGTTGACCGATGAACATTATCACATGATTTATTCAGAAAGCATTAATAACAACAAATAAAGGTAGAATACTATTAACCGCGACATGTAAGTGTAAAAAAAACCCAACAACATTATGATTTGTACATTTTCAGAATGTGTTTGTTCTATTTTTAAACCACGAAAACAATCTGAAGTTGTCTTTATTTTTAAGTTATCGTGCCGTGATTTTACCAGTCCGGCCCACTTGAGAGTAGATTTTTCTCCATGTGGCCCCCGATCTAAAATGAGTTTGACACCCCTGTTCTACAGTGTAGAAAGTCATGGCGTAAAAGTGTTTCTGGAAACATTATACTACTCTGCCAGAGGCACTGAGTAAGACTTGCTTGCGCACTAAAGCAGACAAGAAATACTCGCTTACGCACTATGGCCGTTAACTACTAAGATGCGAATACCACGTGCTAAACAGCGTGTGAAAACAAAAAAATGTTGTGTACTGTTAGTGGAAATGTTGTGTGTGATCTATTAAGACTGCATGTGCAATGTCATGGCCCAGGCGCACGTCAGTGCGCATTCATGTGTTCGCATGCCAGTCTGGATGGAGCAAGCAGCTCCAATTAATCACCGGCAATCAACACAGCTGAAGCTGATGATGAGACCTGCCTTCATAAGCCAGCACAACCTGCTATCCTGGGCCAGAACGTAGCTGCCTGTCCTGCACAGTAAGCCCAAACCTGTCTAGCTCTATGCATTCAGAATAGAATAGAATAGAATAGAATAGAATAGAATAGAATAGAAAGTACTTTATTGATCCCTGGGGGAAATTCAGCACCACAGTTCGCTCACAATAGACAATAATAATAATAAATAATATAATATATATAATATATTTTATATATAATATATAATATATAAATAATATAAATATATTCTACATATATTTTACATTTAAGTGCAGTCAAGGAACATATGCATTATACAGTCTGATGGCTGACTATCTATCTATCTATCTATCTAGCACAAACTTAACCTTCTTTCATATTAATTTATTTTATTTCAATGACACCAATTTGTTAAACAAAATAAATAAGTTTCTACTCACAGCGAGGTCACACTACACACTAAATGTTAATGA